>NW_027040083.1:70000-150320 GCF_034236695.1 Oncorhynchus nerka | reverse complement strand
GGTGTCCTGGAACACACCCTGTCTGGTTGCCGGGCGGGTTAGCTTGTTGGGAGATCGATGTTCACCCGCACCTGTATCCCATCAGTAATCTGCACACCTGTCCTGATCATCACCTCTCCCCTTCAAAAGCTCTGACCTGACATCCATTCCCTGCCGGATCGTTAGCCATGAACAGTATGTTGTGCCATAGTATCAGCCTCAAGTTGGATAGAATTTGTTTTGTTGTTTTTTACGTATTGCTTGCCTTAAACTTACCTCAGTTTGTTCTGTCTTCAGTTACTCACCCGGATCATTTACCCCATTCCTGCCTGGTCGTCGGAGGATTCCGCTACCCCATTGGATCCACCTATTTACTCCCATCAACTCACCACCGCTGTCTGCTACTCCACCTGGATATATCTACCCATTCACATTCACTTGTAAATAAATACTCACCTTCTTCCTACTCTCCTTGTCCTGGTCTGCTTCTGGGTTCGATTTTGAAACAACGTGACAGAACGATCCGGCCAAGGATGAACCCAGCAGACCTGGACTCCGTTTGCCATGCCATTACCCAGCAGGGGAAGACATTGGGACAACACAAGACGGCGCTACAGGAGATAGCGGGTTCAATCCAGAACTTATCTGCTAGCTTGACACAAATCCAGGATCAGCTCAGTTTGCCGGCGATTCATTCACCACCTGTTTCACCCATCTCACCTGCCGTGTCTGGTGCGGTTTCCTTCCGTGAGCCCAAGGTTCCGACACCGGAGAAGTACGAGGGAGATCTGGGAGGATGCCGTTCATTTCTTTTACAGTGTGGGTTAGTTTTTGATCTGCAGCCCTACTCTTACGCCACAGATAAGGCTAGGATAGCTTTGTTATTGAGCTGCTGCGTGGTAGAGCTCTGGAATGGGCTTCAGCTGTTTGGGAACAACGGGACACATGCATGACATCATACCAGGGTTTCACGGCAGAGATGAGAAAGCTTTTTGACCATCCAGTCCGAGGTAAGGACGCAGCTAAACGTTTGTTCTCTCTTCGCCAAGGAGCTCGCAGTGTGGCAGACTTTGTGATAGAATTCAGGACATTGGCTGTGGAGAGTGGTTGGAATGAGGAATCACTACAAGCGTTTTTTTACCAGGGGTTGTCGGAGCAACTCAAGTACGAGCTGATCTCCTATCCAGAGCCTAGTGACCTAGATAGTTTGGTCACCTTAGCTATTCGGGTAGATAATAGAGTCCGAGAGAGAAGGAGGGAGAAGCAGTGGGGTCCATCTAATCAATCTGAGACTCGGTTACCATTCGGGTCAGGAAGTGGACCAGAACGGGTTGATCATTTTTCCTCACACGGGATTAGTGGAGGAGTCCTGCCGCCAGATCCTGAACCTATGCAAGTGGGGCAGCACGGGTTAACTAAGGACGAGCGCCAACGTAGACGTGAGACCAACAGCTGCCTCTACTGTGGTAGCTCGGGACATTACATCTCCGTTTGTCCTCAGCGCCCGTTAAACTGCTCGGCTCGTTAAGTTTGCGAGGTTTGTTAGCGAGCCAGTTTCAACCTCTCAAGAGCCCTGTCAGACCTCGTTTTCCTGCTACCCTCATAAATAAGAATCAGAGTTTAGCGATTAACGCTTTCATCGATTCAGGTGCCGATGACAGCTTCATTGATGCCGACTTAGTGGAACAGCTGGGGCTTTCTGGAGCAATTACCGGAAGCCATTGAAGCAACCACTCTGAACGGCAGTAGTCTGGCACGGATCACTATGAGGACTGAACCGGTTAAGATGTTGTTGTCGGGAATCATTCAGAGGTTATTTCTTTTTCATTTTGCCTTCCCCCATGTTCCTCTGGTTCTGGATACCCCTGACTAAGAGAACACAATCCTTCGTTCGATTGGGTGACTGGTAAGGTAACTAGTTGGAGCATTGAGTGCCATGCTAACTGCCTCAGGACTGCCTGTTCTCATGCTGTCCCCAGTCGGGTCAGTGAGTCTGCTCCTCCTGATTTGTCCCTGGTTCCTGAAACATATCACGAGTTGGGTGAGGTGTTCAGTAAGCAGAAAGCTCAGTCACTTCCTCCCCACCGACCTTATGATTGTACAATTAAGCTGTTCCCTGGAGCTGTCTTTCCCAAGGGACGGTTATACAGTATTTCTCGACCTGAGCGGGAAGCCCTGGAGACCTACATAAAGGAGTCTCTTGCTGCAGGTCTCATTCGTCCCTCGTCATCACCCCTGGGAGCTGGATTTTTTTTGTGAGTAAGAAGGATGGCTCTCTTCGACCGTGTATTGATTATCGGGGGTTGAATGATATTACGGTCAAGAACAAGTATCCCTTGCCCTTGATGAGCTCCGCTTTCGATTCTTTACAGGGTGCTACTGTGTTTTTAAGCTTGATCTACGCAATGCGTATCATCTGGTTCGGATCAAAGAGGGGGACGAGTGGTTGACTGGATTCAATACACCTATGGGACATTTCGAGTACCAGGTGATGCCGTTTGGACTTTCCAACGCTCCAGCAGTGTTCCAAGGTTTGGTGAATGACGTGCTGAGGGATATGATCGGTCTGTTTGTGTTCGTTTACCTGGATGACATCCTGATTTTCTCCAAGGAGCTTTCCAGCCACATCCAGCATGTTAAGCAGGTCCTGCAGCGGTTATTGGAGAACCGTCTGTTTGTGAAGGCAGAGAAGTGTGATTTTCACGCCCACACCACATCCTTCCTCGGGTACATCATCTCCAGGGGTGAGATCAAGATGGACCAAGAGAAGGTTCGGGCGGTCCGGGATTGGGCCCGACCCGGTACGAGATTGCAGCTCCAGAGATTCCTGGGATTTGCGAACTTCTATCGGAGGTTAATCCGTGATTACAGCCGGGTGGCCGCCCCTTTAACTGCTCTGACGTCTTGCAACAGAATTTTCTGTTGGACTCCTGAGGCAGACCGAGCATTTCTGAACTTGAAGAGCCGATTCACCAACGCGCCGATTCTCTCTCAACCTGACACTTCCCGTCAGTTTGTTGTTGAGGTGGACATGTCTGATGTGGGAGTGGGCGCCATCCTGTCCCAGCGTAGCTCCACTGACGGTAAACTCCATCCCTGCGCCTTCTACTCTTGTCGTCTTTCACCAGCTGAGAGAAACTACGATGTGGGTAACCGGGAGCTTCTCGCTGTGAAGCTTGCCTTGGAGGAGTGGCGTCACTGGTTGGAGGGAGCGGAGCAACCGCTTGTGGTCTGGACTGACCACAAGAATCTGGCTTACGTGCAATCGGCTAAACGCCTCAACTCCGTCAGGCCAGGTGGGCTTTGTTTTTTGGACGCTTCAATTTTTCCCTGACGTTCTGACCTGGGTCGAAGAACGGCAAAGCGGATGCCTTGTCCCGGATGTTCTCCAAGACGGATGAGAGTGGGGCCAAGACTGAGACGATTCTTCCCCAGAACCTTGTCGTGGGAGCCGTTACATGGAGGATTGAGGAGGATGTGATGGCGGCCCTTCGGACGCAGCCCGGCCCCGGTAACGGTCCACCCGGTCGGTTGTTCGTGCCTGAGTCGGTCCGTTCTGCTGTTCTTCAGTGGTCCCACGCCAGCAAGATAGCTTGTCACCCTGGCGTTGCTCGGACTATGGCGCTACTGCGCAGACGATTTTGGTGGCCTGCCATGGGAGAAGATACCCGGAGGTTTGTTGCCTCATGTCCTGTTTGTGCTCAGAACAAAAGTACCAATCAGCCCAAGCTCTGGGCTTCTTCACCCCCTACCTATTCCTCGGCGACCTTGGTCGCATCTGGCCCTGGATTTTGTCACGGGATTGCCCCCTTCTGTTGGGAACACGGTCATTCTGACCATTGTGGACAGATTCAGCAAGTTTGCTCATTTTGTCCCTCTCTCCAAGCTTCCATCTGCCACGGAGACATCCGAGATCCTGGTTAGGGAGGTTTTCAGGGTCCACGGATTGCCCAGTGACATTGTTTCTGACCGTGGTCCTCAGTTTACCTCTGCTGTCTGGAGATCCTTCTGTTTGGCCATTGGAGCTACAGTCAGTCTCACTTCTGGATTTCACCCACAATCTAATGGTCAGGCGGAGAGAGCCAACCAGAAGATGGAGTCCACGCTGCGTTGTCTTGTATCCTCTGATCCCACCTCTTGGTCATCTCAATTACCCTGGGTCGAGTATGCCCATAATACCCTTCCTTCATCTGCCACTGGGATGTCCCCCTTCCAATGCCTGTACGGATACCAACCTCCCTTGTTTCCTTCTCAGGAGAGGGATCTTTCGGTTCCTTCTGTCCAGGCCCACATTCGTCGTTGCCACCGGACCTGGCATCGGGCCAGGAAGGTCCTCCTTAGAGTTTCTGACCGGTATCAGATCCAGGCGAATCGTCGCCGTATTCCTGCTCCCGCTTATACCATCGGAGATAAGGTTTGGTTGGCTACACGGGATCTTCCTCTACGGACTGAGTCGAGGAAACTGTCAACAAAGTTCATTGGTCCGTTTGTGGTGGAGAGAATTATTAACCCTGTTGTGGTCCGACTCAAATTGCCGGCAACGCTTCGAGTACACCCCACCTTTCATGTCTCCTGCCTCAAGCCGGTTCTCCTCAATCCTCTGTTGCCCCCTCCTCCTCGTCCTCCTCCTCGGATGATCGGAGGTGGTCCTGCCTACACGGTGCGCCGCATAATGGATTCCAGACGGCGGGGTCGAGGTTTCCAATATCTCGTGGATTGGGAAGGATATGGTCCAGAGGAGAGGAGTTGGATTCCTCGGCGTCAGATCCTTGATGACGACCTGCTTCGTGACTTCTACCGCCTCCACCCTGGCGCTCCAGGTAGTCCGCCCGGTGGCGTTCGTCGGAGGGGGGGTACTGTCACGAATCCTGCTTCCTGAGTCTGTGTTTGCCTGTGTTTCTGTCCTGGAGTGTGTTTCCGGTGTCCTGGAACGCACCCTGTCTGGTTGCCGGGCGAATTAGCTTGTTGGGAGATCGATGTTCACCCGCACCTGTATCCCATCAGTAATCTGCACACCTGTCCTGATCATCACCTCTCCCCTTCAAAAGCTCTGACCTGACATCCATTCCCTGCCGGATCGTTAGCCATGAACAGCATGTTGTGCCATAGTATCAGCCTCAAGTTGGATAGAATTTGTTTTGTTGTTTTTTACATATTGCTTGCCTTAAACTTACCTCCGTTTGTTCTGTCTTCAGTTACTCACCCGGATCATTTACCCCATTCCCGCCTGGTCGTCGGAGGATTCCGCTACCCCATTGGATCCACTTATTTACTCCCATCAACTCACCACCGCTGTCCGCTACGCCACCTGGATATATCTACACATTCACTTGTAAATAAATACTCACCTTCTTCCTACTCTCCTTGTCCTGGTCTGCTTCTGGGTTCAATTTTGAAAGAACGTGACACCTTATTAGAATATCATCACTTCTTATTGGAATATCATCACTTCTTATTGGAATATCATCACTTCTTATTGGAATATCATCACTTCTTATTGGAATGTCAACACTTATTGGAATATAAACACTCCTTGTTGGATTATCAACACTTCTGGAATATCTACACTTCTGAAATATCAACATTGCTTATTGGAATACCAATACTTCTTATTATAATATCAACACTTCCTATTGGATTATGAACACATCTATAATATCAACACTTCCTATTGGATTATGAACACATCTATAATATCAACAGTCGTTATTGTAATGTCAACACTTAAACATAAACAACATAAACATGTCTGTTTCTTAGAGAGAGAAAGAGATATTGTGTTTACTGAAGTGTGTGTGTGCGTGTGTGCGTGCGTACGTGCGCGTGTCTGTGTGTGTGTGTTTTGTTTGTTTAACTAATCGTGTGGGTACCAGAAGTCCTAACAAGCATTGTAAAACAAGGACATTTTTAGGTCTTTAGTGTTATGGTATACAATTAGGGTTAGGATTAGGGTTAGAATTAAGGTTAGGATTAGGGTTAGAATTAAGGTTAGGATTAAAGTTAGAATTAAGGTTAGGATTAGGGTTAGAATTAAGGTTAGAATTAGGGTTAGAATTAAGGTTAGGATTAGGGTTAGAATTCAGGTTAGGGGTTAGGGGTTAGGGTTAGGGGGTTGGGGTTAAGGTTAGGACTAGGATTAGGGTTAGAATTAAGGTTAGGATTAGGGTTAGAATTAAGGTTAGGGGTTAGGGGGTTGGGGTTAAGGTTAGAATTAAGGTTAGGGATGAGGGGGTTTGGGGCTAAGGTTTGGTTTAGGGTTAAGGTTAAGGTTAATGTTAAGGTTAAGGTTAAGGTCCTGACCCCTCCTGTCTCAGCCTCCAGTATTTATGCTGCAGTAGTTTGTGTAGGGGGGCTAGGGTCAGTTTGTTATATCTGGAGTACTTCTCCTGTCCTATTCGGTGTCCTGTGTGAATCTAAGTGTGCGTTCTCTAATTCCCTCCTTCTTTCTTTCTCTCTCTCGGAGGACCTGAGCCCTAGGACCATGCCCCAGGACTACCTGACATGATGACTCCTTGCTGTCCCCAGTCCACCTGGCCATGCTGCTGCTCCAGTTTCAACTGACCTGAGCCCTAGGACCATGCCCCAGGACTACCTGACATGATGACTCCTTGCTGTCCCCAGTCCACCTGACTGTGCTGCTGCTCCAGTTTCAACTGTTCTGCCTTACTATTATTCGACCATGCTGGTCATTTATGAACATTTGAACATCTTGGCCATGTTCTGTTATAATCTCCACCCGGCACAGCCAGAAGAGGACTGGCCACCCCACATAGCCTGGTTCCTCTCTAGGTTTCTTCCTAGGTTTTGGCCTTTCTATGGAGTTTTTCCTAGCCACCGTGCTTCTACACCTGCATTGCTTGCTGTTTGGGGTTTTAGGCTGGGTTTCTGTACAGCACTTTGAGATATCAGCTGATGTACGAAGGGCTATATAAATACATTTGATTTGATTTGATTTAATGTTATGGCTAGGGTTAGGGTTAGGTCCCCACAAAAATAACATTACAAAAGTGTGTGTGTGTATCCTATGGGAATGGGAATACCGTAGACCTCACATGCCCCCTTTAACAGCAGTATTCTGTCAGATAACCACTTCTAGTAGAGCAGCTGCATCTGTATATGATACACACACACACTTCTGTTAGAGCTACATCTGTATATGACACACACACACACACACTTCTGTTAGAGCTACATCTGTATATGACACACACACACGCACACTCACAAACACACACACACACACACTTCTGTTAGAGCTACATCTGTATATGACACACACACACACACACACACTTCTGTTAGAGCTACATCTGTATATGACACACACACACACACTTTGTTAGCTACATCCGTATATGACACAGAAACACACATACACGCACTCACAAACACAAACACACACACACTTCTGTTAGAGCTACATCCGTACATGGCACACACACACACACACACACACACACACACACACACTTCTGTTAGAGCTACATCCATACATCACACACGAACGCACATACTTACACACTTCTGTTAGACACATCTGTGGGTCTGAGAGTCTCTCATTAATGCTGTTGTTTTCATTCACAGAACTGGAGTCAGGAGGACTGAGTTCATACAGAGTTCTCTCTCTCTTTTCCTATCCTCCCTTGTTCTGTTCTATTCTGTTCTCACCTCTGCCCTTCATCCTCCTCCTCTTCCTCCACTCCTCTTTTTCTTCTTCCTCCTCTACTCTTTCTTCTCTTCAACCTCTTCTCTTCCTCGTCTCCTTTTCCTCTTCTCCTCTTCCTCCTCTCCTCTCCTCTTCCTCCTCTTCTCCTCTTTCTCTTCTTCCTCCTCTCTACTTCCTCCTCGCTTCTTTCTCCTCTCCTCTTCCTCCTCTCTCTTTTCTTTAACTTCTCTTTTTTTCTCTTCTCCTCCTCCTCCCTCCTCCTCCTCTTCAAACTCCTTCTCCTCATCATCTTCATATTCCTCCTCGTCTTTCTCCCTGTTCTATCCTCTCCTGTTTTCACACATTCTTTATACTGTGTGGTGATAAATCCAATAAACAAAGGATCAGGCATAGTGCTACCGTACAGTTCATCATTTAATCATAGTCACTTTCATATTGCCAGAGGGAGGGGGATTTGAGGCCGTTGTTTTCCCTCCATTAGCTCCAAGTGATGTATGCTGAGGGGAGAAAGAGAGAGCCTAGAGACACGAGTTGTAGAAAAAGTGAGCAATAGAAGGAGGGGAGTGTGTTTATTTGATGAGAGGTGATAATGATCAGACAAGGTGAACCCAGAGAGAATCAAAAGGTTTTTTTTTTAGAGAGAGAAGAATTCAAAAACAAATCCAATTTTGATAAACTCCCAAAGCAGCAAGATATGTGACCTGTTGCCTCAAGAAAAGGGGAACCAGTGAAGAACAAACACCATTGTAAATACAACCCATATTTATGTTTATTTATTTTCCATTATGTACTTTAACTATTTGCACATCGTAACAACACTGTACATAGACATAATATGACATTTGAAATGTCTTCTTTTGGAACTTTTGTGAGTGTAACGTCAATAGTTCATTTTGGACTGATTATTGAACTTTTATTTATTATCTATTTCACTTGCTTTGGCGATGAAAACATATGTTTCCCATACCAATAAAGTCATTCGAATTGAACTGTGGAAGAGAGAGGGAGCTAAAGATCCAGTCAAAGGTTTTAGAACATCTACTCATTTAAGGGTTTTTCTTTATTTTCTTATTTCTTTTCTACATTGTAGAATAATAGTGAAGACATCAAAACTATGAAATTGACACATATGGAATCATGTAGTAACCAAAAAAGTGTTAATCAAATCAAAATATATTTTAGATTTTTAGGTTCTTCAGCTTTGCACACTCTTGGCAATTTTCTCAACCAGCTTCATGAGGTAGTCACCTGAATGCATTTCAATTAACAGGTGTGCCTTCTTAAAAGTTCATTTGTGAAATTTCTTTCCTTCTTTATGAGTTTGAGCCAGTCAGTTGTGTTGTGACAAGGTAAATGTGGTATACAGATAAGACAGGATAATTACACCAGATAAGACAGGAGAATTACACCAGATAAGACAGAGAATTACACCAGATAAGACAGAAGAATTACACCAGATAAGACAGGAGAATTACATCAGATAAGACAGGAGAATTACACCAGATCAGACAGGAGAATTACATCAGATCAGACAGAGAATTACACCAGATAAGACAGGAGAATTACACCAGATAGGACAGAGAATTACACCAGCTCAGACAGGAGAATTACACCAGATCAGACAGGAGAATTACACCAGATCAGACAGGAGAATTACACCAGATAGGACAGGAGAATTACACCAGATCAGACAGAGAATTACACCAGATAAGACAGGAGAATTACACCAGCTCAGACAGGAGAATTACACCAGATAGGACAGGAGAATTACACCAGATAAGACAAGAGAATTACACCAGATCAGACAGGAGAATTACACCAGATCAGACAGAGAATTACACCAGATAAGACAGGAGAATTACACCAGATAAGACAGGAGAATTACACCAGATAAGACAGGAGAATTACACCAGATAAGACAGGAGAATTACATCAGATAAGACAGGAGAATTACACCAGATAAGACAGGAGAATTACATCAGATCAGACAGGAGAATTACACCAGATAAGACAGGAGAATTACACCCGAAAGGACAGACTGACCCTAGCCCCCCGGCACATTGACTATGGAAGTATACATACTGGAGACTGTGACGGGGGGTGGGGGTGGTCGGGGGATATTATGGCTTCGTCCGACGATACCACCAGACAGGAACAACCAGGCTGGATATAAGCCCACCCACCTTTCCAAAGCACAGACCCCACACCACTAGATGGATATCAACAAACCAACCTCCAACCTACTACCCTGAAACAAGGCCCGAGTACAGCCGATGAAGATCTCCCCCACTGCACGAGCCCGAGGAGGCTCAATACCAGACAGGAAGATTACGTCAGTGGCAAAACCCACTCAAGTCAAATACAGTGAAAAAAGCCTGGCGTGACGTGACGCACGCCTCCTAGAAATGGTACGGGAGAACACTAGTAAGCCAGTGACTCAGTCCCCTTAATAGGGTCAACGGCAGTGAATCCCAGTGGCGAGAGGGGAGCCGGCCAGGCAGAGACAGCGAGGGCGGTTCGTCATTCCATTGCCTTGCCGTTCGCCTTCGCACCCCTGTCCAGGCTACAGTCATAGGACCTACTGAAGAGGTGAGTCTTCGGAAAGACTTAAAGGTCGAGACTGAGTCTGCTTCTCTCACATGGATAGGCAGACCATTCCATAAAAACTAAGATCTATCGGAGAAAGCCCTGCCTCCAGCTCTTTGCTTAGAAATTCTAGGGACAAAAAGGAGGGCTGCTTCTTGGGACCATAGCGTACATGCAGCTATGTATGGCAGGACCAAATTGAAAAGATAGGTAGGAATAAGGCCATGTAATGCTTTGTAGGTTAGCAGTAAAATCTTGAAATCAGCCTTAACAGGAAGACAGTGGCTAGCACTGGAGTAACATGATACATTTCTTTGGTTCTAGTCAAGATTCTAGCAGCCGTATTTAGCACTAAATGACTTTTATTTAGTGCTTTATCCGAGTAGCCGGAGAGTAGAGCTTTGCAATAGTCTAATCTAGAAGTGACATAAGCATGGATGACCTTTTCTGCAAAATCTGGACAGTTTCTGATATTTGCAATGACGGAAAAAAAGCTGCCCTTGAAATATTCTTAATACATTTGTCAAAAGAGAGATCAGGTTCCAGAGTAACACAGAGGTCCCTCACAATTTTAATCAAGACAACTGTACAACCATCCAGATGAATTGTGAGATCAAACAGCAGATATCTTTGTTTCATGGGACCTAGAACTAGCATCTCTGTTTTGTCCGAGTTTAAAAGTAAACATTTTCCACCAATCACTTCCTTATGTCTGAAACACAGGCTTCCAGGGTAGGCAAAGTGCTGTACAGAAACCCAGCCTAAAACCCCAAACAGCAAGCAATGCATTCATCAGTGCTGAAGTGCAGGCCATCCTCAATTGAGGAATGCTGCTTTTTAGTTAGCTTTGCACAGTATCAAAAATACATTTTGATTGGTTTTATTCTCCTCAATCAGGTTGGAAAAGTAGGCTGATCGAGCTGCAGGGTTCTTTGACACTTCTTTGCACAGTAATGTCTTTCCAAGCTAGTCGGAAGACTTCCAGGTTGGTGCACCGCCATTTCCCTTCCAATTTTCTGGAAGCTTATTTTTTGTATACCAGGGAGCTCATTTCTTTTGACAAATGTTTTTTTTTGTTTTTAAGAGGTGCAACTGCATATAGGGGTATTGTGAAAAGTTACGTTTAGATCCTCGGTTAGGTGGTTAACTGATTTCTATACACCAATGTCATTGGGTAGGAGGAGGGATTCTGGAAGGGCATCTAGGAGTCTTTGAGTTGTCCAAGATTCCCATTCCCATCCTATTTTCCCTAACCCCTAACTCTAACCCTTACCCTTACCATAACTTTAACCATTAGCCTAACCCTATTCTAAACTCTAACTCCTAAATTTAACCCCTATCTCTAATTTTAACCCTAACCCTATACCTAACTCCTAAACCTAAACTAGCATTTTTCAAGTGAGGACTGACAAAATGTTCTCACTTCTGAATTTAAGTTGATATAGTAAAATGTGTTCGCACAATCACACACACTGCTGGTTCTTTAATAAACAAATGTGAGATATCAAGGAGCTGTCGGTAAACGCCGCTCTGCTCCTCGCTGCTCCGACCGCCCGTTTCATGTCCAACTACCACCTTAACAGCCCAAAAATATCAGGGGAATAAGAGAAAGAGAGTGAGAGTGAGAGAGAGCAAAGAGAGAGAGTGAGCGAGAGAAGAGAGGGGAAAGAGGGAAATAGAGAAGAAAGAGATGTAGAGAAGAGAGAAGAGATAAAGAGGGGGAGAGAGAGAGAGAAAGGGAGAGAACGGGGAGAGAGAGAGAGATGGGGAAAGGCAAGGGAGAGAGAGAGAAAGGGAGAGAACGAGGAGAGAGAGAGAGATGGGGAAAGGCAAGGGAGAGAGAGAGAAAGGGAGAGAGAGCGAGGAGAGAGAGACAGGGAAAGAAAGAGAGAAAGGGAGAGAGAGATGGGAAAAGTCAGGGAGAGAGAGAGAGAGAGAGAGAGAGAGAGAGAGCAAGGAGAGAGAGAGAGAGAGCAAGGAGAGAGAGAGAGAGAGAGAGAGAGAGAGAGAGAGAAAGAGAGAGAACGGGGAGAGAGAGAGATGGGGAAAGGCAAGGGAGAGAGAGAGAAAGGGAGAGAACGAGGAGAGAGAGAGAGATGGGGAAAGGCAAGGGAGAGAGAGAGAAAGGGAGAGAGAGCGAGGAGAGAGAGACAGGGAAAGAAAGAGAGAAAGGGAGAGAGATGGGAAAAGTCAGGGAGAGAGAGAGAGAGAGAGAGCAAGGAGAGAGAGAGAGAGAGCAAGGAGAGAGAGAGAGAGAGAGAGAGAGAGAGAGAGAGAGAGAGAGAGAGCAAGGAGAGAGAGAGAGAGAGAGAGAGAGAGAGAGAGAGAGCGAGAGAGAGATAGATGGGGAAAGGCAGGGAGAGAGAGAGAGAGAGAGAGAGAGAGAGAGGGAGAAGGGGAGAGAGAACAGAGACTCTCTAAGACCAGAAATCCAATCATTCTTAACATGGTCCTTTGACACGGATATATTTAAACATAGATCATTGATGTTAAGAAAGGCCATATACGTTTGGTTAGGGTTGGGGAGTAACGGATTACATGTAATCTGTTACATGTAAGGGATTACAAAAACCGGTAATTGTAATCCGTTACATTACCAATAAAAAATATTGTAATCAGATTACTGATACTTTATAAAGAACTAGATGATTACTTTGAGGATTGCTGTTAATTAAGTTCAGAAAGGATGTTTGACATTTCTCTGTTTTCTCAATGACATTCAAACCAGCATTGAAAAAAGGCACAAGTTTAAAACTTGTTATGGAAGCGCTTCCCCAGTGGGAATCGAATTTTCTGAAATTTCAAGTGCACCACGCATAGTTTATGATAAAAATCAAAATTTCATAAAAATTGACATCCAATATACTGAATTTAAGCTACACTCGTTGTGAATCTATCCACCAAGTCAGATTTGTAAAATGCTTTTCGGGGAAAGCATGAGACGCTATTATCTGTACCATGCAGCCTCACATACTGCAACGTCACAAAAACGACAGATTTTTCGTTAGCGCTCGCAAACGAAAAGGCTGAAATAAAATATAAAACATTCTTTACCTTTGACGAGCTTCATTCTTGGCACTCCTAGATGTCCCATAAACATCATTTAGGGTCTTTTTTCGATTAAATCGGTCCATATATAGCCTAGATATCGAGCTAGGAATACCTTGGAATTGGAGGAAAAAATTAGCATTTCATAACGTAACGTCATTTTTTAAAATGCCAAAAGTCGACGATAAACTTTCACAAAACACTTCGAAATACTTTTGTAATGCAACTTTAGGTATTAGTACACGTTAATAAGCGATAAAATACCTCAGGAGGCGGTGTGAAATCGTTACCTTGTCCGTGGAGAAAAATATGTTTCGAAACGGTCGCCCCAAAATCTGGGCGGTGCCAGTAGGAAAGTAGTTCCCTTGTTTAGGTTAGACCAAGAATCAATTGCGAAACTAATGACGTAACTCTAGACAGCATGGGGAAGCTGTAGCCAATGAGAACTCGGCTCTATTTAATTCTGTTCTCTGTAAACAATTGCCTGCAGGCGCGGAAGAATATATTTTTACATTTTCAGTGAACAGATTTTCATGCACTATTCGACCGAAACGCACGTTCTGTAAATGGCACAGGCGTGATTTAAACATTTTTGGAAAGGTCTGACTGTTTCCTAGCCACACACACTAACCAAATGAACGTACTATATTCCTGGCATGAATAGCAGGGCGCTGAAATGTTGCGCGATTTTTTTTTAAAGACTGCGAAAATTCGCATGCTGCATAACAAGTTTTAAGTTTGTTTCACCTGAGCAAGTCTGACCACAAGTCAGAGACCACTAATGAAGTCAGAGACCACTATGATGTCAGAGACCACTATGATGTCACTATGACGTCAGTGACCACTATGATGTCAGAGACCACTATGATGTCAGAGACCACTATGAAGTCAGAGACCACTATGATGTCAGAGACCACTATGAAGTCAGAGACCACTATGTACCAGTCAAAGGTCGATTTCTTTTTTTTTCTTTTTTTTCTTTTTTTTTTCCTACTGTGTTATTGACTTGTTAATTGTTTACTCCATGTGTAACTCTGTGTTGTCTGTTCACACTGCTATGCTTTATCTTGGCCAGGTCGCAGTTGCAAATGAGAACTTGTTCTCAACTAGCCTACCTGGTTAAATAAAGGTGAAATAAATCAAATAAAAATAAAATGTCAGAGACCACTATGATGTCAGAGACCACTATGATGTCAGAGACCACACTATGATGTCAGAGACCACTATGATGTCAGAGACCATACTATGATGTCAGAGACCACACTATGATGTCAGAGACCACTATGATGTCAGAGACCACTATGATGTCAGAGACCACTATGATGTCAGAGACCACACTATGATGTCAGAGACCACTATGATGTCAGAGACCATACTATGATGTCAGAGACCACTATGATGTCAGAGACCACCATGATGTCAGAGACCACACTATGATGTCAGAGACCACTATGATGTCAGAGACCACTATGATGTCAGAGACCACACTATGATGTCAGAGACCACTATGATGAAACACCAAATGTGTTTGATGGATCGCGGGAAAAGAGCAGGAATCACCTTTTTTGTAGGCTACAGTCCAAGCTATGTCTTTCAATGATGCTGTCGGCATCCAAATATTATCCAACTTAAATAAACACCTTGGAGGTAAGGATGACAGTAGTGGTGTCGTGTACGGCGATACAGATTTCACCTCTTACTGAAATCTACATAGGGCATTGATGTGAATCACACTGCTGCTCTCTCATTTAGCTATTTGCGCCTTAAGGATTGTGGTTGTTGTGGATGGCTGTTCAGAAATCTAAATGTGTATTTGAACCCAGTAATGATGGCTATCAATCATTATTTTTGACACCAGCCAGTGAAAAATGTGCTCTTGCAACAGCTGCATAGTGTGGATCCCAGCCTATAGAATAACAGCTGCATAGTGTGGATCCCAGCCTATAGAATAACAGCTGCATAGTGTGGATCCCAGCCTATGGAATAACAGCTGCATAGTGTGGATCCCAGCCTATAGAATAACAGCTGCATAGTGTGGATCCCAGCCTATGGAATAACAGCTGCATAGTGTGGATCCCAGCCTATAGAATAACAGCTGCATAGTGAGGATCCCAGCCTATGGAATAACAGCTGCATAGTGAGGATCCCAGCCTATGGAATAACAGCTGCATAGTGAGGATCCCAGCCTATGGAATAACAGCTGCATAGTGAGGATCCCAGCCTATAGAATAACAGCTGCATAGTGAGGATCCCAGCCTATAGAATAACAGCTGCATAGTGAGGATCCCAGCCTATAGAATAACAGCTGCATAGTGAGGATCCCAGCCTATAGAATAACAGCTGCATAGTGAGGATCCCAGCCTATGGAATAAAAGTAGGGCTTTTATTGCTCAATCTAATTCATGCTGATAAAAAGAAAAGGACCCATGGACACACAGACACACGGACACATGCTCAAACTCACAGACTTTTGATAGATTTATAGAGGTACGATGTAGTTGCTACATCCATGTTTGGATATATACAGTACCAGTCAAAGGTTTGGACACAACTACTCATTCAAGGATTTTTCTGTACTTTTTTCTACATTGTAGAATTATAGTTGTCACGCCCTGGCCTTATAGTTATCTTTGTTTTCTTTATTATTTTGGTTAGGCCAGGGTGTGATATGGGTGATTTATGTGTTTTGTCTTGTCTAGGTGTTTTTGTAATGGGTTTTTGTAGATTTATGGGGTTGTGTTCAGTTTAGGTGTCTAGGTAAGTCTACGGAAAGTCTATGGTTGCCAAGATTGGTTCTCAATCAGAGGCAGGTGTTTATTGTTGTCTCTGATTGGGAACCATATTTAGGCAGCCATATTCTTTGGGTATTTTGTGGGTGATTGTTTCCTGTCTTTGTGTTTTCTGCACCAGATAGGGCTGTTTCGGGTTTTCACATTTCTTGTTTTGTAGTTGTGTAGAATAACCAGTTTGAGTTTTCCTATTAAAACCATGGACACTTACCACACTGCGTATTGGTCCGATCCCTGTTTCACCTCTTCAGAGGAAGAGGAGGAAGAGAACCGTGACAATAGTGAAGACATCAAAACTATGGAATAACACATATGGAATCAAGTAGTAACCAAAAAAAGTGTAAACAAATCCAAATATATTTTAGATTTTAGATTCTTCAAAGTAGCCACCATTTACCTTGATGACAGCTTTGCACACTCTTGGCATTCTCTCAACCAGCTTCATGAGGTAGTCACATTTCAAATAACAGGTGTTCCTTCTTAAAAGCTCATTTGTGGAATTTCCATGAGCTCAGCATTTCTTTTTCAACTCTAATATTACATTTAAAAAAATATTTCACCTTTATTTAACCAGGTAGGTTAATTGAGAACACCTTTATTTAACCAGGTAGGCTAGTTGAGAACACCTTTATTTAACCAGGTAGGTTAGTTGAGAACACCTTTATTTAACCAGGTAGTTTGTTTGAGAACACCTTTATTTAACCAGGTAGGTTGGTTGAGAACACCTTTATTTAACCAGGTAGGCCAGATCACCTTTATTTAACCAGGTAAGCTAGTTGAGAACACCTTTATTTAACCAGGTAGGCCAGATCACCTTTATTTAACCAGGTAGGCTAGTTGAGAACACCTTTATTTAACCAGGTAGGTTGGTTGAGAACACCTTTATTTAACCAGGTAGGTTAGTTGAGAACACCTTTATTTAACCAGGTAGGTTGGTTGAGAACACCTTTATTTAACCAGGTAGGTTAGTTGAGAACACCTTTATTTAACCAGGTAGGTTAGTTGAGAACACCTTTATTTAACCAGGTAGGTTAGTTGAGAACACCTTTATTTAACCAGGTAGGTTAGTTGAGAACACCTTTATTTAACCAGGTAGGTTGGTTGAGAACACCTTTATTTAACCAGGTAGGTTGGTTGAGAACACCTTTATTTAACCAGGTAGGCTAGTTGAGAACACCTTTATTTAACCAGGTAGGCTAGTTGAGAACACCTTTATTTAACCAGGTAGGTTAGTTGAGAACACCTTTATTTAACCAGGTAGGTTAGTTGAGAACACCTTTATTTAACCAGGTAGGCTAGTTGAGAACACCTTTATTTAACCAGGTAGGTTGGTTGAGAACACCTTTATTTAACCAGGTAGGTTAGTTGAGAACACCTTTATTTAACCAGGTAGGCCAGAACACCTTTATTTAACCAGGTAGGCTAGTTGAGAACACCTTTATTTAACCAGGTAGGCCAGAACACCTTTATTTAACCAGGTAGGCTAGTTGAGAACACCTTTATTTAACCAGGTAGGCCAGAACACCTTTATTTAACCAGGTAGGCTAGTTGAGAACACCTTTATTTAACCAGGTAGGCCAGATCACCTTTATTTAACCAGGTAGGCTAGTTGAGAACACCTTTATTTAACCAGGTAGGCCAGAACACCTTTATTTAACCAGGTAGGCTAGTTGAGAACACCTTTATTTAACCAGGTAGGCCAGATCACCTTTATTTAACCAGGTAGGCTAGTTGAGAACACCTTTATTTAACCAGGTAGGCCAGAACACCTTTATTTAACCAGGTAGGCTAGTTGAGGACACCTTTATTTAACCAGGTAGGTTGGTTGAGAACACCTTTATTTAACCAGGTAGGTTAGTTGAGAACACCTTTATTTAACCAGGTAGGCTAGTTGAAAACACCTTTATTTAACCAGGTAGGTTAGTTGAGAACACCTTTATTTAACCAGGTAGGCTAGTTGAGAACACCTTTATTTAACCAGGTAGGCCAGAACACCTTTATTTAACCAGGTAGGCTAGTTGAGAACACCTTTATTTAACCAGGTAGGCCAGAACACCTTTATTTAACCAGGTAGGCTAGTTGAGAACACCTTTATTTAACCAGGTAGGCCAGATCACCTTTATTTAACCAGGTAGGCTAGTTGAGAACACCTTTATTTAACCAGGTAGGCAGGAACACCTTTATTTAACCAGGTAAGCTAGTTGAGAACACCTTTATTTAACCAGGTAGGCCAGATCACCTTTATTTAACCAGGTAGGCTAGTTGAGAACACCTTTATTTAACCAGGTAGGTTGGTTGAGAACACCTTTATTTAACCAGGTAGGTTAGTTGAGAACACCTTTATTTAACCAGGTAGGTTGGTTGAGAACACCTTTATTTAACCAGGTAGGTTAGTTGAGAACACCTTTATTTAACCAGGTAGGTTAGTTGAGAACACCTTTATTTAACCAGGTAGGTTAGTTGAGAACACCTTTATTTAACCAGGTAGGTTACTTGAGAACACCTTTATTTAACCAGGTAGGTTGGTTGAGAACACCTTTATTTAACCAGGTAGGTTGGTTGAGAACACCTTTATTTAACCAGGTAGGCTAGTTGAGAACACCTTTATTTAACCAGGTAGGTTAGTTGAGAACACCTTTATTTAACCAGGTAGGTTAGTTGAGAACACCTTTATTTAACCAGGTAGGCTAGTTGAGAACACCTTTATTTAACCAGGTAGGTTGGTTGAGAACACCTTTATTTAACCAGGTAGGCCAGAACACCTTTATTTAACCAGGTAGGCTAGTTGAGAACACCTTTATTTAACCAGGTAGGCCAGAACACCTTTATTTAACCAGGTAGGCTAGTTGAGAACACCTTTATTTAACCAGGTAGGCCAGAACACCTTTATTTAACCAGGTAGGCTAGTTGAGAACACCTTTATTTAACCAGGTAGGCCAGATCACCTTTATTTAACCAGGTAGGCTAGTTGAGAACACCTTTATTTAACCAGGTAGGCCAGAACACCTTTATTTAACCAGGTAGGCTAGTTGAGAACACCTTTATTTAACCAGGTAGGCCAGATCACCTTTATTTAACCAGGTAGGCTAGTTGAGAACACCTTTATTTAACCAGGTAGGCCAGAACACCTTTATTTAACCAGGTAGGCTAGTTGAGGACACCTTTATTTAACCAGGTAGGTTGGTTGAGAACACCTTTATTTAACCAGGTAGGTTAGTTGAGAACACCTTTATTTAACCAGGTAGGCTAGTTGAAAAAACCTTTATTTAACCAGGTAGGTTAGTTGAGAACACCTTTATTTAACCAGGTAGGCTAGTTGAGAACACCTTTATTTAACCAGGTAGGCCAGAACACCTTTATTTAACCAGGTAGGCTAGTTGAGAACACCTTTATTTAACCAGGTAGGCCAGAACACCTTTATTTAACCAGGTAGGCTAGTTGAGAACACCTTTATTTAACCAGGTAGGCCAGATCACCTTTATTTAACCAGGTAGGCTAGTTGAGAACACCTTTATTTAACCAGGTAGGCCAGAACACCTTTATTTAACCAGGTAGGCTAGTTGAGAACACCTTTATTTAACCAGGTAAGCCAGATCACCTTTATTTAACCAGGTAGGCTAGTTGAGAACACCTTTATTTAACCAGGTAGGCCAGAACACCTTTATTTAACCAGGTAGGATAGTTGAGGACACCTTTATTTAACCAGGTAGGTTGGTTGAGAACACCTTTATTTAACCAGGTAGGTTAGTTGAGAACACCTTTATTTAACCAGGTAGGCTAGTTGAAAACACCTTTATTTAACCAGGTAGGTTGGTTGAGAACACCTTTATTTAACCAGGTAGGTTGGTTGAGAACACCTTTATTTAACCAGGTAGGCTAGTTGAGAACACCTTTATTTAACCAGGTAGGCTAGTTGAAAACACCTTTATTTAACCAGGTAGGTTGGTTGAGAACACCTTTATTTAACCAGGTAGGTTGGTTGAGAACACCTTTATTTAACCAGGTAGGCTAGTTGAGAACACCTTTATTTAACCAGGTAGGTTAGTTGAGAACACCTTTATTTAACCAGGTAGGTTAGTTGAGAACACCTTTATTTAACCAGGTAGGCTAGTTGAGAACACCTTTATTTAACCAGGTAGGTTAGTTGAGAACACCTTTATTTAACCAGGTAGGTTAGTTGAGAACACCTTTATTTAACCAGGTAGGTTAGTTGAGAACACCTTTATTTAACCAGGTAGGTTAGTTGAGAACACCTTTATTTAACCAGGTAGGTTGGTTGAGAACACCTTTATTTAACCAGGTAGGTTAGTTGAGAACACCTTTATTTAACTAGGTAGGTTAGTTGAGAACACCTTTATTTAACCAGGTAGGCTAGTTGAGAACACCTTTATTTAACCAGGTAGGCTAGTTGAGAACACCTTTATTTAACCAGGTAGGTTAGTTGAGAACACCTTTATTTAACCAGGTAGGCTAGTTGAGAACACCTTTATTTAACCAGGTAGGCTAGTTGAGAACACCTTTATTTAACCAGGTAGGTTAGTTGAGAACACCTTTATTTAACCAGGTAGGTTAGTTGAGAACACCTTTATTTAACCAGGTAGGTTAGTTGAGAACACCTTTATTTAACCAGGTAGGTTAGTTGAGAACACCTTTATTTAACCAGGTAGGTTAGTTGAGAACACCTTTATTTAACCAGGTAGGTTAGTTGAGAACACCTTTATTTAACCAGGTAGGTTAGTTGAGAACACCTTTATTTAACCAGGTAGGTTAGTTGAGAACACCTTTATTTAACCAGGTAGGTTAGTTGAGAACACCTTTATTTAACCAGGTAGGTTAGTTGAGAACACCTTTATTTAACCAGGTAGGTTAGTTGAGAACACCTTTATTTAACCAGGTAGGCTAGTTGAGAACACCTTTATTTAACCAGGTAGGTTAGTTGAGAACACCTTTATTTAACCAGGTAGGCTAGTTGAGAACACCTTTATTTAACCAGGTAGGTTAGTTGAGAACACCTTTATTTAACCAGGTAGGCTAGTTGAGAACACCTTTATTTAACCAGGTAGGTTAGTTGAGAACACCTTTATTTAACCAGGTAGGCTAGTTGAGAACACCTTTATTTAACCAGGTAGGCTAGTTGAGAACACCTTTATTTAACCAGGTAGGTTAGTTGAGAACACCTTTATTTAACCAGGTAGGCTAGTTGAGAACACCTTTATTTAACCAGGTAGGTTAGTTGAGAACACCTTTATTTAACCAGGTAGGCTAGTTGAGAACACCTTTATTTAACCAGGTAGGTTAGTTGAGAACACCTTTATTTAACCAGGTAGGCTAATTGAGAACACCTTTATTTAACCAGGTAGGCTAGTTGAGAACACCTTTATTTAACCAGGTAGGTTAGTTGAGAACACCTTTATTTAACCAGGTAGGCTAGTTGAGAACACCTTTATTTAACCAGGTAGGTTAGTTGAGAACAAGTTCTCATTTACAACTGCGACCTGGCCAAGATAAAGCAAAGCAGTGCGACACAAACAACAACACAGGGTTACACATGGAATAAATAAACGTACAGTCAATAACACAATAGAAAAAAAGTCTAAATACAGTGTGTGCAAATGGCGTGAGGAGGTAAGGCAATAAATAGGCCATAGTAGCGAAGTAATTACAATTTAGCAAATTAACACTGGAGTGATAGATGAGTAGATGATGGTGTATAGGTAGTGATACTGGTGTGCAAAAGAGCTGAAAAGTAAATAAAAACAATATGGGGATGAGGTAGGTAGATTGGATGGGCTATTTACAGATGGGCTGTGTACAGCTGCAGCGATCGATTAACATATGGCTTCGTTCCCACAAATAATTGGAACCCAAAAACATACATTCCCACAACTTCCAAGGAACCAAATGCGCTAGCTGGGTAAAGAACACATAGTGTCTGAATAGTCTCTAGAAGTCATTATCAGTTATCTCCACCACTTCCCTGCACATCTGCTGTCACCCCAATTCTGAGACCGATCTAGCGAATTCAGGGGGCAGTAAGCATCAACCCCAGACACTCCAGACTAGTCAAAGCTACCCTGTAGCAAGGTCACACATGAATGAATGAATGAGGTCTTGTCAAGACAATGGCAGGAGAAAAGAAAATCAGCGTTCAGGTCTTGGAGCAAAAGTATTGCATTTCTTTATGAGCCATTTTCAAACCCTGGCCTTTACCATCATTATATAATGAGTCTAATTTCTGCTGGTAATCCCACTCTGAAAGGACACATTGATATGCTAATTGTTGTCTCAAATGAGAACGATTGTTCAAAAAAAGAGACGCAGATTGAAAATGATTCATCACACAACCCCTGTAATGTATTCAATGTGCCTTGGCAGTCCAGACTTGGGTTCAAGTATTATTTGAAATCTTTCAAATATGTTTAGCAATTGCTTTAGGCTGTCGGGAATGCTTGGTGGGTGGGGTTTGCTCTTTGAAGGACTGTTCTTTTGGTTCCATTTAGCCAGGCAAGTTCAATCAAGCCCAGCTGAAGTATTTGAAATGATTTCAAATAGTATTTGAACCCAGGTCTGATTCAAAGTACTGCAGCAGCCTCCTCTCATCTCCTGTATAACATTTCCAATGTAATGTGCCCCATATCCAACTTATACTTAACACACTATTTCATCGGTTCAGAACTTCTGGCTGGCTTTTTTATTTTATTTGCGAAGGATCAAAATGTAAAGCTACATTCTCCCAGATTCCAAAAACAACAGAACAGCCTTGTCACTTTACAAATACTTTGGTCTACAGCCGAGGGATGGAGCCAGACAAATATAAACCTCGTAGACAGATGCAAGGACGAACAATCCATGACATCCACATTATAGTTTAACAGTAAACATAACCACATGCCAGACTTTGCCTTTTGTAGCGATGTTCGTCTGAGGAAGAAGGAGCTGTTAGTGGTCTGAAACTCCTGGTTTACAGGCTACATCAGGCACTGAGGTAGGGTTGCAAAATTCCAGTAACATTTCAGATTTCCTGCTTAAAAAATATATATATATATATCCTGACATATTCTATAGGACAGACACTTCAAAACCTTATTTGTTATGATTTATTTTACACTTATGAATGTGTTATTCAATGCGTTTCTATGGGCTATAGTAGTAAAGGCCAAATTCAATGGCTTAGTGTAACGATGTTCGTCTGAGGAAGAAGGAGGAGACCAAAGCGCAGCGTGGTACGTGTTCATATTTCCTTTAATTAACTGAACACTGAATACAAAAGAACAAGAGAATAAATGGAAAACCGAAAGAGTCCCGTTTGGTGCAAACACTGAAACGGAAAACAACTACCCACAACCCATAGTGGGAAAACAGGCTGCCTAAGTATTGCTCTCAATCAGAGACAACGATTAACAGCTGCCTCTGATTGGGAACCATATCAGGCCAAACACCTAGAAATATAACACACAGAACCAAAACATAGAATGCCCACTCCAACTCACACCCTGACCAAACTAAAATAGAGACATAAAAAAGGAACTAAGGTCAGGACGTGACACCTTTAAAGAAAAAAATGGTTTTTGCCAAAGCTGTTTTACAGTAAAACCTGTGGTTGGATCGTTCATTAATAACTGTAGAAAACAATAATTGTACTTTGCTACAGATGCACCTGAGAGTGGAAAAATATATTCTAATTATGAAAACTAATGGTCAGAAAAGGTTTTCTCTGCAGCGTTAAGGAGCGATGCCTACGAATATTTCAAAATAAAGCCTTGAATCTTTATGTTGTTTTCAGAGTTTATTTGATTCAAATTACTCTTTTTGATTAGATTAGTTTTTGCAAGATTTATGCTGGGCAAGAAGACCTGGGAATAATAGGTATGTGCCAAGCTCTCTCTCGCTTTCTCTCTGTCTCAGTCTCTCTTTCTCTGTCTCTGTCCCTGTCTCTTTTTCTCTGTCTCTCTCTGTCTCTTTCTCTGTCTTTCTCTGTCTCTCTCTGTCTCTGTCTCTCTCTCTCTCTCTCTCTCTCTCTCTCTCTCTCTCGCTTTCTCTCTGTCTCTGTCTCTCTTTCTCTGTCTCTCTCTCTCTCTTTCTCTGTCTCTGTCCCTGTCTCTCTTTCTCTGTCTCTCTCTCTCTCTCTCTCGCTTTCTCTGTCTCTGTCTCTCTTTCTCTGTCTCTCTCTCTCTCTTTCTCTGTCTCTGTCCCTGTCTCTCTTTCTCTGTCTCTTTCTCTCTTTCTCTGTCTCTTTCTCTCTTTCTCTGTCTCTTTCTCTCTGTCTCTGTCTCTCTTTCTCTGTCTCTCTCTCTCTCTTTCTCTGTCTCTGTCCCTGTCTCTCTTTCTCTGTCTCTTTCTCTCTTTCTCTGTCTCTTTCTCTCTGTCTCTCTCTCTCTCTCATTTCAATTCAAGGGGCTTTATTGGCATGGGAAACATGTGTTAACAGATAATATAGAAAAATATAATATACAAAAGTGAAATAAACAATACAAATTAACAGTAAACATCACACATACAGAAGGTTCAAAACAATAAAGACATTTCAAATGTCATATTATGTAAATATACAGTGTTGTAACAATGTACAACTGGTTAAAGTACACAAGGGAAATAAATAAGCATAAACATGGGTTGTATTTTCAATGGTGTTTGTTCTTCCCTGGTTGTCCTTTTCTTGTGGCAACAGGTCACACATCTTGCTGCTGTGATGTCACACTGTGGTATTTCACCCAGTAGATATGGGAGTTCATCAAAATTGGGATTGTTTTTAAATTCTTTGTGGATCTGAGTAATCTGAGGGAAATACGTGTCTCTAATATGGTCATACATTTGGCAGGAGGTTAGGAAGTGCAGCTCAGTTTCCACCTCATTTTGTGGGCAGTGTGCACATAGCCATTAATCTTGAGAGCCAGGTCTGCCTACGGCGGCCTTTCTCAATAGCAAGGCTATGTTCACTGAGTATGTACATTACATTTACATTTACATTTAAGTCATTTAGCAGACGCTCTTATCCAGAGCGACTTACAAATTGGTGCATTCACCTTATGACCTCCAGTGGAACAGTAGTGCATCTAAATCTTTTCAGGGGAGGGGGTGAGAGGGATTACTTTATCCTATCCTAGGTATTCCTTAAAGAGGTGGGGTTTCAGGTGTCTCCGGAAGGTGGTGATTGACTCCGCTGTCCTGGCGTCGTGAGGGAGTTTGTTCCACCATTGGGGGGCCAGAGCAGCGAACAGTTTTGACTGGGCTGAGCGGGAACTGTACTTCCTCAGTGGTAGGGAGGCGAGCAGGCCAGAGGTGGATGAACGCAGTGCCCTTGTTTGGGTGTAGGGCCTGATCAGAGCCTGGAGGTACTGAGGTGCCGTTCCCCTCACAGCTCCGTAGGCAAGCACCATGGTCTTGTAGCGGATGCGAGCTTCAACTGGAAGCCAGTGGAGGGAGCGGAGGAGCGGGGTGACGTGAGAGAACTTGGGAAGGTTGAACACCAGACGGGCTGCGGCGTTCTGGATGAGTTGTAGGGGTTTAATGGCACAGGCAGGGAGCCCAGCCAACAGCGAGTTGCAGTAATCCAGACGGGAGATGACAAGTGCCTGGATTAGGACCTGCGCCGCTTCCTGTGTGAGGCAGGGTCGTACTCTGCGGATGTTGTAGAGCATGAACCTACAGGAACGGGCCACCGCCTTGATGTTAGTTGAGAACGACAGGGTGTTGTCCAGGATCACGCCAAGGTTCTTAGCGCTCTGGGAGGAGGACACAATGGAGTTGTCAACCGTGATGGCGAGATCATGGAACGGGCAGTCCTTCCCCGGGAGGAAGAGCAGCTCCGTCTTGCCGAGGTTCAGCATGAGGTGGTGATCCGTCATCCACACGGATATGTCTGCCAGACATGCAGAGATGCGATTCGCCACCTGGTCATCAGAAGGGGGAAAGGAGAAGATTAATTGTGTGTCGTCTGCATAGCAATGATAGGAGAGACCATGAGAGGTTATGACAGAGCCAAGTGACTTGGTGTATAGCGAGAATAGGAGAGGGCCTAGAACAGAGCCCTGGGGGACACCAGTGGTGAGAGCACGTGGTGTGGAGACGGATTCTCGCCACGCCACCTGGTAGGAGCGACCTGTCAGGTAGGACGCAATC
Organism: Oncorhynchus nerka; assembly: GCF_034236695.1. NCBI lineage: Eukaryota > Metazoa > Chordata > Actinopteri > Salmoniformes > Salmonidae > Oncorhynchus > Oncorhynchus nerka. The sequence goes on along the minus strand of NW_027040083.1, from coordinate 124,133 downwards.
CAAGCGTGGGCCGCGCCGGAGATGCCCAACTCGGAGAGGGTGGAGAGGAGGATCTGATGGTTCACAGTATCGAAGGCAGCCGATAGGTCTAGAAGGATGAGAGCAGAGGAGAGAGAGTTAGCTTTAGCAGTGCGGAGCGCCTCCGTGATACAGAGAAGAGCAGTCTCAGTTGAATGACTAGTCTTGAAACCTGACTGATTTGGATCAAGAAGGTCATTCTGAGAGAGATAGCGGGAGAGCTGGCCAAGGACGGCACGTTCAAGAGTTTTGGAGAGAAAAGAAAGAAGGGATACTGGTCTGTAGTTGTTGACATCGGAGGGATCGAGTGTAGGTTTTTCAGAAGGGGTGCAACTCTCGCTCTCTTGAAGACGGAAGGGACGTAGCCAGCGGTCAGGGATGAGTTGATGAGCGAGGTGAGGTAAGGGAGAAGGTCTCCGGAAATGGTCTGGAGAAGAGAGGAGGGGATAGGGTCAAGCGGGCAGGTTGTTGGGCGGCCGGCCGTCACAAGACGCGAGATTTCATCTGGAGAGAGAGGGAGAAAGAGGTCAGAGCACAGGGTAGGGCAGTGTGAGCAGAACCAGCGGTGTCGTTTGACTTAGCAAACGAGGATCGGATGTCGTCGACCTTCTTTTCAAAATGGTTGACGAAGTCATCTGCAGAGAGGGAGGAGGGGGAGGGGGAGGAGGATTCAGGAGGGAGGAGAAGGTTGCAAAGAGCTTCCTAGGGTTAGAGGCAGATGCTTGGAATTTAGAGTGGTAGAAAGTGGCTTTAGCAGCAGAGAGAGAAGAGGAAAATGTAGAGAGGAGGGAGTGAAAGGATGTCAGGTCCGCAGGGAGGCGAGTTTTCCTCCATTTCCGCTCGGCTGCCCGGAGCCCTGTTCTGTGAGCTCGCAATGAGTCGTCGAGCCACGGAGCGGGAGGGGAGGACCGAGCCGGCCTGGAGGATAGGGGACATAGAGAGTCAAAGGATGCAGAAAGGGAGGAGAGGAGGGTTGAGGAGGCAGAATCAGGAGATAGGTTGGAGAAGGTTTGAGCAGAGGGAAGAGATGATAGGATGGAAGAGGAGAGAGTAGCGGGGAGAGAGAGCGAAGGTTGGGACGGCGCGATACCATCCGAGTAGGGGCAGTGTGGGAAGTGTTGGATGAGAGCGAGAGGGAAAAGGATACAAGGTAGTGGTCGGAGACTTGGAGGGAGTTGCAACGAGGTTAGTGGAAGAACAGCATCTAGTAAAGATGAGGTCGAGCGTATTTCCTGCCTTGTGAGTAGGGGGGAAGGTGAGAGGGTGAGGTCAAAAGAGGAGAGGAGTGGAAAGAAGGAGGCAGAGAGGAATGAGTCAAAGGTAGGCGTGGGAGGTTAAAGTCGCCCAGAACTGTGAGAGGTGAGCCGTCCTCAGGAAAGGAGCTTATCAAGGCATCAAGCTCATTGATGAACTCTCCGAGGAACCTGGAGGGCGATAAATGATAAGGATGTTAAGCTTGAAAGGGCTGGTAACTGTGACAGCATGGAATTCAAAGGAGGCGATAGACAGATGGGTAAGGGGAGAAAGAGAGAATGACCACTTGGGAGAGATGAGGATCCCGGTGCCACCACCCCGCTGACCAGAAGCTCTCGGGGTGTGCGAGAACACGTGGGCAGACGAAGAGAGAGCAGTAGGAGTAGCAGTGTTGTCTGTGGTGATCCATGTTTCCGTCAGTGCCAAGAAGTCGAGGGACTGGAGGGAGACATAGGCGGAGATGAACTCTGCCTTGTTGGCCGCAGATCGGCAGTTCCAGAGGCTACCGGAGACCTGGAACTCCACGTGGGTCGTGCGCGCTGGGACCACCAGATTAGGGTGGCCGCGGCCACGCGGTGTGGAGCGTTTGTATGGTCTGTGCAGAGAGGAGAGAACAGGGATAGACAGACACATAGTTGACAGGCTACACAAGAGGCTACGCTAATGCAAAGGAGATTGGAATGACAAGTGGACTACACGTCACGAGTGTTCAGAAAGTTAAGCTTACGTAGCAAGAATCTTATTGACTAAAATGATTAAAATGATACAGTACTGCTGAAGTAGGCTAGCTGGCAGAGGCTGCGTTGTTGACTATGTAGGCTAGCTGGCATTGGCTGCGTTGTTGACACTACACTAATCAAGTCGTTCCGTTGAGTGTAATAGTTTCTACTGTGCTGCTATTCGGGGCTAGCTGGCTAGCTAGCAGTGTTGATTACGTTACGTTGCGTTAAAAGAACGACAATAGCTGGCTAGCTAACCTAGGAAATCGCTCTAGACTACACAATTATCTTTGATACAAAGACGGCTATGTAGCTAGCTATGTAGCTAGCTACGATCAAACAAATCAAGCCGTTGTACTGTAATGAAATGAAAAATGTGATACTACCTGTGGAGCGAAGCGAAATGCGACCGGAATGTTGAGTGCAGAAGTTCTGTTCGGTAGACGTTGGCTAGCTGTTGGCTAGCTAGCAGAGTCTCCTATGTTAAGGACGACATAAAACTACACACTCTAAACTACACAATTATCTTGGGTACGAAGACAGCAAAGACAACTATGTAGCTAGCTAACACTACACTAATTTTTACATTTACATTTAAGTCATTTAGCAGACGCTCTTATCCAGAGCGACTTCAAGTCGTTCAGTTGAGTGTAATAGTTGTGCTGCTAATCGGTAGACGGTGGACTAGCTAACGGTGGACGTTAGCTAGCTGGCTAGCTGCAGGGCAGTGTAGACTGCGTTAGGACGACGAAATACGATAATTACGCAATTATCTATGATACAAAGACGGCTATGTAGCTAGCTAAGAAGAAATTGCTAAGATTAGACAAATCAAACCGTTGTACTATAATGAAATGTAATGAAATGTAATACTACCTGCGGACCGAGTGCAGATGCGACCGCTCGCTCCAACCTTAAGTTTGGGTCAGTCACAGTGGTCAGGAATTCTGCCACTGTGTACTCTCTGTTTAGGGCCAAATAGCATTCTAGTTTGCTCTGTTTTTTTGTTAATTCTTTCCAATGTGTCAAGTAAGTATCTTTTTGTTTTCTCATGATTTGATTGGGTCTGATTGTGCTGCTGTCCTGGGGCTCTGTAGGGTGTGTTTGTGTTTGTGAACAGAGCCCCAGGACTAGCTTGCTTAGGGGACTCTTCTCCAGGTTAATCGCTCTGTAGGTGATGGCTTTGTTATGGAAGGTTTGGAAATCACTTCATTTCAGGTGGTTGTAGAATTTAACGGCTCTTTTCTGGATTTTGATAATTAGTGGGAATCGGCCTAATTCTGCTCTGCATGCTTTATTTGGTGTTCTACGTTGTACACAGAGGGTATTTTTTGCAGAATTCTGCATGCAGAGTCTCAATTTGGTGTTTGTCCCAATTTGTGAAGTTTTGGTTGGTGAGCGGACCCCAGACCTCACAACCATAAAGGTCAATGTTTAGTTTAGTTTATTTTATTTTATTTTTACAGGGACAGTGCACATTAATCAACGTTTCAGTAAAAGTGCCGGTTTTAGCCAGCCGGCTAATTTTCAACCGCAGTCCCTGGGCAGGTTATTAAAAACAATTACAATATAGACAATAGCACCATAGAACAAGCAAGACATAGCAACATAGGACAAGCAAGACATAGCATACAGACAGAGCAACATAGAACAAAAAGCAGCAAGACAAAATTCATAAAAGCAACAAAGTGTTTCCACACCTCACAAGCTACAGACAACAGACAACATGGAAAGCGGCAACACACAGCTAGGGACCATGTTCACAAATCTGATTGACCTTTAGCCAGGTCTTCAAGCATTTTGTGAAAGTGTGATATGTGGTGCAGTTATGTGTGTCTGATGGCAGTGTATTCCAGACATGGGAAGCTCTCACAGAGAATGCAGATTTACTAAAGGTGCTTTTCCTTAGGGGAACTATACAGTCACCTCTCATGGCAGACCTTGTGGATCTGCTGCCATATGTATGGGTTTTCTGTTTAACAAAAATATTGAGTGGAGGGGGAGCCAGGCCATTAAGGATCTTGAATACAAGACATGCGTCGTTCTATTGCACAAGATTTTCCCAACTCAAGAGCTCATGCTTTATAAGGATGTGACAATGATGATGGCTATTGGGCTTCCTATCAAGCACTTTGAGAGCCTGTTTGTAGACAGACTGAATAGGTTTTAATGTTGTACAGCAAGCTTGGGCCCAACTAGTCAAGCAGTATGTTAAGTGGGGGAGTATCATAGATTTGAAGTACAGTTTTGCTACCTCTGTAGTCAAACAATTCCGTATAAATCGGAAATTAGCTAGATTGAATTTAGTTATTTGAATTACCTTTTTCACATGCTTTTTAAAAAAGAGAGGTTGGAATCAAGTATGATGCGGATACCACCTGGAGCTTCTCCCCTGACACATAGACATCTGGCTCAGTAGCATCTGTTGCCCTCTTTGTGAAGAACATGCAAACAGTTTTTTTCACATTGAGATGCAAACACGAGTCACTGAGCCACTTTGTAACCTGGACCATTACAGTAGTGAGTTCTTGTGCAGCTTGTTGTTTGCTCTTTGCATGCACATATATCACTGTATCATCTGCATACATTTGAACTTCAGACCCAGTACAGATAGGAGGCAGATCATTAATGTACAGGCTGAACAGGAGGGGCCCCAGTATTGACCCTTGGGGCACGCCCACATCATAGCTACGAGTGGGCGACAGCTCATTGCTCACTCTGACACACTGAGTTCTGCCTTCAAGGTATGAATTCATTCCTTCTCAAGGCATCAGGGGAAAAGTTGAACTTGGACAATTTTGTGATGAGAATCTCATGGTTAACAGTATCAAAAGCCTTCCTTAGGTCCAGAAACACAGCCCCAACAGCACCCCCTTTGTCCATCTTGGACTTCACATTTTCCAGAAGAAAGCAGTTGGCCGTTTCTGTGGAGTGTTTCGCTCTGAAGCCAAACTGCATGGAGTGTAATGTGAAGGGGCTGTTGTTGAGGTGGGCAATCAGTTGTTCTGCTACACACTTTTCAACAACCTTTGACACCACAGGTAGTATACTAATGGGCCTGTAGTTACTCACGTCAGCAGGGTCGCCTGATTTAAAGATGGCCGTTATTATGGCCGACTTCCATACCCTTGGAAACACCCCCACACCAATAGATGTGTTGGTGACCTTAGTAATGGGGCCAATGAGTGACTCTTTGTAGTTTTTAAGAAAGGTAGAGTCCATCCCAAACACATCTTTGGCTTTAGAGTTCTTTAGTGAGCTAATCACCTTGTTCACCTTTGACTCAGAAACCTCCCTTATGATGAAGACAGGTTGAGTGTCATTCACTAGCACTGAGCCCAAGAAATCAGTGGAGGGGTTCTGTGTCAGTAACCTGACAGAGTCAATAAAGTAGGAATTGAAGGCTGTTGCTATTTCAACTGCATCCTGTGTTAGATTGTTATTCACCATGATTTCTAGTCTTTTTGCAGTGTTACTATGGTCTTTCCCTGTTAACTTTTTTAGATTCTCCCATATCAATTTAGAATTTCCCTTTGCTTCACCAATTATGTTAATAAAAAAGTTTGCCTTGGCCTGTCTGATTTCTTTTATCACCTTATTTCTCAACATGGTAAACCTACGTCTGTCATGCTCTAATTTAGATTTTAGGGCTATTTTTAGAGCATAATCTCGTTCTTTCATCAATTTCAGATTTCTCCATTTAGCCAAGGAAGAGTGCTCTTTGGCCAGGTTTGGATTTGATTTTCTTTAGGAAGCCATTTATTGTAGTCTGGATTGTGGATAGAAAACCTGACTATCAGCTTCCACGTCTGTATAGGACAAGAGATCATTCCAGTTTATTCCCTTAATTGCTTTTTCAAAATAGTTTAATTCACTCTTAGGTATTCTGAGTTGATCCGGCTTTCTAACAGTAGAGAGGTTAAACCTGCTCTTAGACAGCTTTCTGGCTATAAGTGTCAGATTATGATCAGACAGCCCAGTAACCATATTGAATGATTTAGTCACTCTCTCTGGTTTATTACTGAACACCAAATCAATCTGTGTTTTAGAGCAACAAGTCACCCTGGTTGGCCCTTTAACTAGCTGTGTAAGGTCAAAGGTATTAGTGATCCGTTTGAGGGTTTTCCTACAACACTTGTCTTCATAATTAATGTTAAAATCTCCCATTAAGATGACCTCTTTCCCAAAATCACATTCCCTAAGCATGGTATTACAGTTTTTTTTATTGCTTAAGCACGATTTTCAAAACAGGGCCCGTGTTTTCATAACACTACACCCAATTAGCAAAACACTACAGATCCTTTGCAAAATTAAACACTCTTGTAAAAACTATACACTTCTTTTTAAAAACCACACTTTGTTACCATATGAAACACACACGTTTCACATTACTATACTCTGTTTGCACGAGTTACACTCTGCTGTGATAAACCTAAAACACTTTTAGCACTTCTACTTCCATATGATTAGAGTAGGCTACTATCAACAAAGTACAAATATAATGTAAATTCAACAAACACTACACAAGACCAATGTTGCAGACTGAAGAAACTCATTTATTTCTCAACACGCCCAAAATGTTGACATGGAGATTCATAATACTGTAACCAAACGTCACTTTACGTATTGTAAGTTTAAAAAAAAATAAATAACTAGACATTGTCTCTTCGCCTAGCTGGATCTGGCCAGAGAATTTCATCAACATCGCAGGCAATGTTGTCATTAGCAAGACACTTTGGAAAGAAACGTCTTGAATGACGAATCCATCCTTGCATTGCTGCTACCTCCATCTGGTCACAGGCCTCCTCCATGGCTTGGATGAGGGGTACCTCAGCCTGGAGACGGAGATCATATGCCTTCCACCGCCATACAGAGAAAAACTCTTCTATAGGGTTGAGGAATGGAGAGTATGGTGGAAGATATAGGATGGTGAAATGTGGATGTTGCTGAAACCAGTTCTGAACCAGAGCAGAGCGGTGGAAAGACACATTGTCCCAGACAACAATGTATTGCATATGATCGATTTGATTTGCTGCTGTTATGTTGTGCAATTGGTCCAAGAATGTAAGTATGAGTGCTGTGTTGTAAGGGCCCATATGGGCATGGCTTTGGAGGACCCCATTCTGTGTAATGGCTGCACAGTGTTATATTACCCCCACGTTGCCCTGGGACATTGACTATAGCCCTGTGGCCAATGATGCTTCTTCCCCTCCTTCGTGTTCTCGTCAGGTTGAACCCAGCCTCATCTACGTAAATGAACTCATGCTGGATCTCCTCTCCATCCATTCGTAAAACTCTCTGAAAAACAGTGTCAGGCAAAATTGTGTAGTTCAGTGTAGATCTAGTATACATATTACAGTACAGTAAAAGATTATGAGACAGTTTGCAAGATCACACTGCTAAAGTGAATACATACCTCTGCATAATCATGCCGCAGTCGTTTCACCCTTTCAGAATTGCGCTCGAAAGGCACTCGATAAATTTGCTTCATTTGAATATGTTTTTTTTTAGGATGCGTGCCAGTGTTGATGTTGAGACCTGATGGATATCGTTGAAAATGGCATGGTTATTGACAATGTTAGCTTGGAGCTGCTTGAGTGTTATAGCATTGTTGGCCAAAACCATGTTTACTATCTCCCTCTCTTGCTGTTTTGTAAACATAGGAGGCCTTCCCCCTTGTCGTCCCTGACCCTCAATTCTGTGTAGAAAAACAGTATACAATAGTACAGTAATTTCACAGGAAAAGGTAACAGAAGTGCTGATAGTGCATAGAATACAGTACTGTAAGCAGTTACTGAAACCGTGCAGATGTTTTTGATATGATGATATTTTTACAATACCTATTTTCCAGTCGAAATGTTCTCATCACACTTGCCACTGTATATCGGCTTAGATTTGGCTGTACTCGCAGTCCAGCCTCCCTCAGTGTCAGGCCGTGGTTGACAACGTGGTCAACCAGTGTTGCGCGGATCTCATTTGTCAGATTCGGTCCTCTTTGAGCACCTTCTTGTCTTCCTCTTCCTCTTCCTCCCCTTCCTCCTCCTCCTCGTCCTCCTCCTCGTTCTCCTCCTCCTCCTCGTCGTCGTCCTCCTCCTCCTCCTCCTCCTCCTCGTCGTCGTCCTCCTCCTCCTCGTCTTATTCTTTCTCTGACTCTTTCCATTGTGCTTGAAGACCGATGAACTCCCCTGCTGCTTTTTATAGTGCTTATACACCTGATTGGTGTGTCTACAATTAAGCAAACGAGTGTTTGCACACCTGATGACTGTGTTGAACCAATTGGTTGGACGGTGTGGTAATTTGACAGTCAGTGCTTTGGTATTGCAAGGACGTGACTTCATGATAGATTTTTGTGTTTAATGTATGTTAAGTGTGTTTAGTGTTTTGAAAATCACTGTGTGTAGAGTTTTGCAACAAGTGTGAGGTTGACAATGTGCTTATAGTTGTGCAAATATGGGCTGATGTTTTACTTCTTGAGTGTAAGGTTTTGCTAATAGTGTACTACTTTTAATTTTAGTGTTTAAGCAATCCAAAAAAACTGTAAACTGTGTGCTCTATGACTGATTCAAGTTTAATTTTATGTTCCTTTTGATGGCATAGAATGCCCTTCTTGCCTTGTCTCTCAGATCGTTCACAGCTTTGTGGAAGTTACCTGTGGCGCTGATGTTTAGGCCAAGGTATGTATAGTTTTTTGTGTGTTCTAGGGCAACGGTGTCTAGATGGAATTTGTATATGTGGTCCTGGTGACTGGATCTTTTTTGGAACACCATTATTTTGGTCTTACTGGGATTTACTGTCAGGGCCCAGGTCTGACAGAATCTGTGCAGAATATCTAGGTGCTGCTGTAGGCCCTCCTTGGTTGGTGACAGAAGCACCAGATCATCAGCAAATAGTAGACATTTGACTTCAGATTCTAGTAGGGTGAGGCCGGGTGCTGCAGACTTTTCTAGTGCCCGCGCCATTCGTTGCTATATATGTTGAAGAGGGTGGGGCTTAAGCTGCATCCCTGTCTCACCCCATGGCCCTGTGGGAAAAAAATGTGTGTGTTTTTTGACCATTTTAACTGCACACTTGTTGTTTGTGTACATAGATTTTATAATGTCGTATGTTTTACCCCCAACACCACTTTCTATCAATTTGTATAGCAGACCCTCATGCCAAATTGAGTCAAATGCTCTTTTTTTAAATCAACAAAGCATGAGAAGACTTTGCCTTTGTTTTAGTTTGTTTGGTTGTCAATTAGGGTGTGCAGGGTGAATACATGGTCTGTTGTACGGTATTCTGGTAAAAAGCCAAATTGACATTTGCTCAGTACATTGTTTTCATTGAGGAAATGTACGAGTCTGCTGTTAATGATAATGCAGAGCATTTCCCAAGGTTGCTGTTGACGCATATCCCACAGTAGTTATTGGGGTCACATTTGTCTCCACTTTTGTAGATTGGGGTGATCAGTCCTTGGTTCCAAATATTGGGGAAGATGCCAGAGCTAAGGATGATGTTAAAGAGTTTTAGTATAGCCAATTGGAATTTGTGGTCTGTATATTTGATAATTTCATTAAGGATACCATCAACACCACATGCCTTTTTGGGTTGGAGGGTTTTTATTTTGTCCTGTAGCTCATTCAAGGTCATTGGAGAATCCAGTGGGTTCTGGTCGTCTTTAATAGTTGATTCTCTCTCTATCTCTCTCTCAATTGAAGTGCTTCATTGACATATGCTAACTTTGCCAAAGCAAGGGAAGTAGATAATAAACAAAAGTCTGTCCCTCCCAAATTTTTGGGACTCCTGAGTGGTGCAGTGGTCTTTGGCACTGCATCTCAGTGCTAGAGGCATCACTACAGACACCCTGGTTCAAATCCAGGCTGTATCACAACTTGCTGTGATTGAGAATCCCATAGGGCGGCGCCCAGTTTGGCTAATTGACTTGTCTAGTTAAATAAACATATATATGTTTTTATCTCCGCTCTCTTTCTCCCTCTGTCTGCCTCTCTCTTTCTCTTTCTCTTTTCTTTCTCTTTCACTTGGAGAGGTAAACAGTGTTCAATATCACTTCTATCTCCCTCTATCAATAATTGCTTTCAAAAGCTTTTAACTTTTCACCTGCATCCATCCACCTCCGTTGCTCTCAACCGTGACGTCAAATGCAACACCGCATTTAATATCCTATTCCAGAGTATCTAAGATGACAAGCATCTATTGACATTTTCCATTTTCTCTCTCACTCTCCTTTCCCCTCTCTCTCTCTCTCTCTCTCTCTCTCTCTCCTCCCTCCTTCCCTCCCTATTGCTCACTCTCCCTCCCTTCTCTCTCTCACTCTCCTTCCCTCTCTCTCTCTCTCTCTCTCTCTCTCTCTCTCTCTCCTTCCCTCCCTATCGCTCTCCCTCCCTCCCTTCTCTCTCTCTCTCTCTCCTTCCCCCTCTCTCTCTCTCTCGCTCTCTCTCTCTCCTTCCACCTCTCTCTCTCTCTCGCTCTCTCTCTCTCCTCCCTCCTTCCCACCCTATCGCTCTCTCCCTCCCTTCTCTCTCTCTTTCCTGGGACTTAAAACGGTTTTAATTGTCTATCCATTGCTCTCCCCCTTCTCTCTTTCCCTCTCTCTCGCTCGCTCGTTTCCTCCCTCCCTCCCACCTCTCTCTCTTTCCTGGGTCTTAAAACAGTTTAAATTGCAAATAGTCTGGGTAGCCATTAGCTGTTCAGGAGTCTTATGGCTTGTCTGGGTAGCCATTAGCTGTTCAGGAGTCTTATGGCTTGTCTGGGTAGCTATTAGCTGTTCAGGAGTCCTATGGCTTGTCTGGGTAGCCATTAGCTGTTCAGGAGTCTTATGGCTTGGGGGTAGAAGCTGTTTAGAAGCCTCTTGGACGTCGACTTGGCACTCCGGTACCACTTGCCATGCGGTAGCAGAGAGAACCGTCTATGACTAGGGTGGCTGGAGTCTTTGACAATTTTTAGGACCTTCATCTGCACCGCATGGTACAGAGGTCCTGGATGGCCGGACTGAATGGCAGCTAGGCCCCGGTGATGTACTGGGCCGTTCGCACTACACTTTGTAGTGACTTGCGGTCGGAGGCCGAGCAGTTGCCATACCAGGCAGAGATACAACCCGGCAGGATGCTCTCGATGGCGAGGCTGTAAAACCAATTGAGGATCTGAAGACCCATGATAAATCTTTTCAGTCTCCTAAGGGGGAATAGGTGTTGTCGTGCCCTCTTCACTACTGTCTTGGTGTGCTTGGACCATGTTAGTTTGTTGGTGATGTGGACACCAAGGAACTTGAAGCTCTCACCCTGCTCCACTACAGCCCTGTCGATGAGAATGGGGGCGTGCTCGGTCCTCCTTTTCCTGTAGTCCACTATCATCTCCTTAGTCTTGATCATGTTGAGGGAGAGGTTGTTGTCCTTGCAGCACACTGTCAGGTCTCTGACCTCCTCCCTATAGGCTGTCTCATCGTTGTCGGTGATCAGGCCTACCACTGTTGTGTCATCTGCAAACTTAATGATGGTGTTGGAGTCGTGCCTGGCCGTGTAGTCATTAGTGAACAGGGAGTACAGGAGGGGGCTGAGCACGCACCCTTGAGGGGCCCCTGTGTTGAGGATCAGTGTGGCGGATGTCTTGTTACCTACCCATACCATCTGGGGGAGTCCCGTCAGGAAGTCCAGGATCCAGTTGCAGAGGGAGGTGTTTAGTCCCAGGGTCCTTAGCTTAGGTATGAACTTGGAGGGCACTGATGTACTGTGTTAGTATAAGTGGGTATTTGCTAGTTTCTACAGTGTTGATGAAGTGGGTATTTCTTTGGCGTCCATTACCTGAACAGCTTTGGTAGCTTTAGGTGCTGCGTGCAATGAGATGCTGTTAGGTGCTGTGAGGTCCTGTGTGAGGTTCTGTATGATGCTGTGAGGTGCTGTATGATGCTGTGAGGAGCTGTGTGATGCTGTGCGGTACTGTGAGGTTGTGTGGTGCTGTGAGGTTGTGTGATGCTGTGAGGTTCTGTGTGATGTTGTGAGGTGCTGTGTGATGCTGTGATGCACTGTGTGATGCTGTGAGGTGCTGTGTGATGCTGTGAGATACTACGTGATGCTGTGAGGTGATATGAGGTGCTGTGTGATGCTGTGAGGTGATATGAGGTGCTGTGTGATGCTGTGTGATGCTGTGAGGTGCTGTGTGATGCTGTGAGGTGCTGTGTGATGTTGTGAGGTGCTGTGTGATGCTGTGAGGTGATATGAGGTGCTGTGTGATGCTGTGAGGGGATATGAGGTGCTGTGTGATGCTGTGAGATGCTGTGTGATGCTGTGTGACAATACATAGTCACAGGTCTTAAGAAAGTAGTTGTTCATCCTCAATTATGATTTTAATGTGTTTTATTGTTTGATATCATTGAAACAGCAGGCTACTGCAGTTAGTCTCATCAATCAGCCTGCTTGAACCTGTAGAGAGATCGGTTCAGGGACCGGTCTGGTGCTACCTCACTGCTACCTCTACAGATGTCTGATCTTAATTTGATCACTCTTTTTCGGATTGTCCTGTACCGCAGCAGTAGTCCATTCAAGGTTTAAAAAGGCTTAAAGTTTGAAATTTCCACTTTAAATTTCAGATGTGATTTGCTTTCACAAAAATTTTTTACATGAATTACAATCCACATAATAATTCAAATGTCCTGTTGCCACGGGATTATTTTCTTGTTGTAGCAATCGGGCTCAAATTAAGATTCTCTCTCCTTTCCCAAATACGATACAGCAAACATGGGCAGTGGTATTTTACAGCAGTTAACCATCAAGGATATTCAAGTGTTTTGTTGAAAAAAGGGATGTTATGACCTCAAAACTCTCCTCACTGGGAAAATACAACACAACAAACATGCAGTGCCTCAGAAAGTATTCACACTCCGTGAATTTTTCCACATTTTGTTGTGTTAAACCGTGAATTTGAAATGGATTCCATTTAGATGTTTTGTCACTGGCCTACACACAATAGCCCATAATGTCAACGGGGAATTGGTTTTCGAAATGTTTACAAAATAATAAAAAATGAAAATGTGCTTAACAGGTCACATAATAAGTTGCATGGACTCACTCTGTGTGCAATAATAGTGTTGAACATGATTTTTGAATGACTACCTCATCTCTGTACCCCAAATATACAATTATCTGTAAGGTCCCTCAGTTGAGCAGTGAATTTCAAACACAGATTCAACCACAAAGACCAGGGAGGTTTTCCAATGCCTCACAAAAAAGGGCACCTATTGGTAGATTACATTTTTGTTAAAAAAAAAGCAGACATTGAATATCCCTTTGAGCATGGTGAAGTTTTTAATTACACGTTAGATGGTGTATCAATACACCCAGTCACTACAAAGATACGGTCGTCCTTCCTAACTCAGTTGCCGGAGAGGAAGGAAACCACTCAGGGATTTCACCATGAGGCCAATGTTCACTTTAAAACAGTTACAGAGTTTAATGGTTGTGATAGGAGAAAACTGAGGATGGATCCACAGCATTGTAGTTACTCCCCAATTCTACCCTAATTGATAGAGTGAAAAGAAGGAAGCCTGTACAGAATAAAAAATATATAAATAAATAATAAAAATATTCCAAAACATGTGTACCGTTTGCAACAAGGCACTAAAGTAATAATGTAAAAAATGTGGCAATTCACTTTTTGTCCTGTATACAAAGTGTTATGTTTGGGGCAAATACAATACAACACATTACTGAGTACTACTCTCCATATTTTCAAGCATAGTGGTGGCTGCATCATGTTATGGGTATGTTTGTAATTATTAAGATCTGGGGAGTTGTTCAGGATAAAAAGTAAACGGAATGGAGCTAAGCACATGAAAGATCCTGGTTCAGTCTGAATATATACAGGTTGGCTTTGAAAATGTCATATCATGTTCTGCTGGAAATGTCTTATCATGTTCTGTTGGAAATGTCTTATGGTGATCTGTTGGAAATGTCTTATGGTGTTCTGTTGGAAATGTCTTGTCATGTTCTGTTGGAAATGTCTTATCATGTTCTGTTGGAAATGTCTTATCATGTTCTGTTGGAAATGTCTTATCATGTTCTACCATGCCCAGAAACCTGCTCCTCTTATTCTCTGTCCCCAATGCTCTAGGCGACCAGTTTTGATAGCCTTTAGCCGCACCCTCATACTACTCCTTCTCTCTTCCGCGGGTGATGTGGAGGTAAACCCAGGCCCTGCATGTCCCCAGGCACCCTCATTTGTTGACTTCTGTGATCGAAAAAGCATTGGTTTCATGCATGTCAACATCAGAAGCCTCCTCCCTAAGTATGTTTTACTCACTGCTTTAGCACACTCTGCTAACCCTGATGTCCTTGCCATGTCTGAATCCTGGCTCAGGAAGGCCACCAAAAATTCAGAGATTTCCATACCCAACTATAACATCTTCCATCAAGATAGAACTGCCAAAGGGGGAGGAGTTGCAGTCTACTGCAGAGATGGCCTGCAAAGTAATGTCATACTTTCCAGGTCCATACCCAAACAGTTCGAACTACTAATTTTGAAAATTACTCTCTCCAGAAATAAGTCTCTCACTGTTGCCGCCTGCTACCGACCCCCCTCAGCTCCCAGCTGTGACCTGGACACCATTTGTGAATTGATCTCCCCCCATCTAGCTTCAGAGTTTGTTCTGTTAGGTGACCTAAACTGGGATATGCTTAACACCCCGGCAGTCCTACAATCTAAGCTAGATGCCCTCAATCTCACACAAATCATCAAGGAACCCACCAGGTACAACCCTAACTCTGTAAACAAGGGCACCCTCATAGACGTCATCCTGACCAACTGGCCCTCCAAATACACCTCCGCTGTCATCAACCAGGATCTCAGCGATCACTGCCTCATTGCCTGTATCCGCCATGGAGCCGCAGTCAAACGACCACCCCTCATCACTGTCAAACGCTCCCTAAAACACTTCTGTGAGCAGGCCTTTCTAATCGACCTGGCCCGGGTATCCTGGAAGGACATTGACCTCATCCCGTCAGTTGAGGATGCCTGGTCATTCTTTAAAAGTAACTTCCTCACCATTTTAGATAAGCATGCTCCGTTCAAAAAATGCAGAACTAAGAACAGATATAGCCCTTGGTTCACTCCAGACCTGACTGCCCTCGACCAGCACAAAAACATCCTGTGGCGGACTGCAATAGCATCGAATAGTCCCCGTGATATGCAACTGTTCAGGGAAGTCAGGAACCAATACACGCAGTCAGTCAGGAAAGCTAAGGCCAGCTTCTTCAGGCAGAAGTTTGCATCCTGTAGCTCCAACTCCAAAAAGTTATGGGACACTGTGAAGTCCATGGAGAACAAGAGCACCTCCTCCCAGCTGCCCACTGCACTGAGGCTAGGTAACACGGTCACCACCGATAAATCTATGATTATCGAAAACTTCAATAAGCATTTCTCAACGGCTGGTCATGCCTTCCGCCTGGCTACTCCAACCTCGGCCAACAGCTCCGCCCCCCCCCGCAGCCCCTCACCCAAGGCTCTCCAGGTTCTCCTTTACCCAAATCCAGATAGCAGGTGTTCTGAAAGAGCTGCAAAACCTGGACCAGTACAAATCAGCTGGGCTTGACAATCTGGACCCTCTATTTCTGAAACTATCCACCGCCATTGTCGCAACCCCTATTACCAGCCTGTTCAACCTCTCTTTCATATCGTCTGAGATCCCCAAGGATTGGAAAGCTGCCGCAGTCATCCCCCTCTTCAAAGGGGGAGACACCCTGGACCCAAACTGTTACAGACTTATATCCATCCTGCCCTGCCTATCTAAGGTCTTCGAAAGCCAAGTCAACAAACAGGTCACTGACCATCTCGAATCCCACCGTACCTTCTCCGCTGTGCAATCTGGTTTCCGAGCCGGTCACGGGTGCACCTCAGCCACACTCAAGGTACTAAACGATATCATAACCGCCATCGATAAAAGACAGTACTGTGCAGCCGTCTTCATCGACCTTGCCAAGGCTTTCGACTCTGTCAATCACCATATTCTTATCGGCAGACTCAGTAGTCTCGGTTTTTCGGATGACTGCCTTGCCTGGTTCACCAATTACTTTGCAGACAGAGTTCAGTGTCTCAAATCGGAGGGCATGCTGTCCGGTCCTCTGGCAGTCTCTATGGGGGTGCCACAGGGTTCAATTCTCGGGCCGACTCTTTTCTCTGTATATATCAATGATGTTGCTCTTGCTGCGGGCGATTCCCTGATCCACCTCTACGCAGACGACACCATTCTATATACTTTCGGCCCGTCATTGGACACTGTGCTATCTAACCTCCAAACGAGCTTCAATGCCATACAACACTCCTTCCGTGGCCTCCAACTGCTCTTAAACGCTAGTAAAACCAAATGCATGCTTTTCAACCGATCGCTGCCTGCACCCGCATGCCCGACTAGCATCACCACCCTGGATGGTTCCGACCTTGAATATGTGGACATCTATAAGTACCTAGGTGTCTGGCTAGACTGCAAACTCTCCTTCCAGACTCATATCAAACATCTCCAATGGAAAATCAAATCAAGAGTCGGCTTTCTATTCCGCAACAAAGCCTCCTTCACTCACGCCGCCAAGCTTACCCTAGTAAAACTGACTATCCTACCGATCCTCGACTTCGGCGATGTCATCTACAAAATGGCTTCCAACACTCTACTCAGCAAACTGGATGCAGTCTATCACAGTGCCATCCGTTTTGTCACTAAAGCACCTTATACCACCCACCACTGCGACTTGTATGCTCTAGTCGGCTGGCCCTCGCTACATATTCGTCGCCAGACCCACTGGCTCCAGGTCATCTACAAGTCCATGCTAGGCAAAGCTCCGCCTTATCTCAGTTCACTGGTCACGATGGCAACACCCATCCGTAGCACGCGCTCCAGCAGGTGTATCTCACTGATCATCCCTAAAGCCAACACCTCATTTGGCCGCCTTTCGTTCCAGTACTCTGCTGCCTGTGACTGAAACCAAATGCAAAAATCGCTGAAGTTGGAGACTTTTATCTCCCTCACCAACTTCAAACATCAGCTATCTGAGCAGCTAACCGATCGCTGCAGCTCTACATAGTCTATTGGTAAATAGCCCACCCATTTTCACCTACCTCATCCCCATACTGTTTTTATTTATTTACTTTTCTGCTCTTTTGCCCACCAATATCTCTACCTGTACATGACCATCTGATCATTTATCACTCCAGTGTTAATCTGCAAAATTGTAATTATTCGCCTACCTCCTCATGCCTTTTGCACACATTGTATATAGACTCCCCCTTTTTTTTCTACTGTGTTATTGACGTGTTAATTGTTTACTCCATGTGTAACTCTGTGTTGTCTGTTCACACTGCTATGCTTTATCTTGGCCAGGTCGCAGTTGCAAATGAGAACTTGTTCTCAACTAGCCTACCTGGTTAAATAAAGGTGAAATAAATCAAATAAAAATTAAATACTGGAAATGTCTTATCATGTTCTGTTGGAAATGTCTTATCGTGTTCTGTTGGAAATGTCATATCGTGTTCTGTTGGAAATGTCATATCGTGTTCTGTTGGAAATGTCATATCGTGTTCTGCTGGAAATTGTATTTCCACATTTATGACTGTCTGGTATCTGACTGAGATGTCTGTCTGATATTTCATTCATGTCTTCCATGTCTTCCTCTCACCATACGTCCAGTTAAATAAATAACAACCAAGGACATTGTAGTAAAGGTAGTCCAAGCTGTGTGTGTGTGTGTCAGATCGCCTCTGATGCTACCTTCCACTGTCTGTTGCCCCAGTGAAAACACACAGAGCTGCAGTCTGTCCCTGGCCCTCCCATCTGCCTGACTCTCATTGAGCAGAACGAGCTGAAATAGTTATTTTCCTTTGGCTGCATCCATACAGTGCTGTCTCCGTGAAGAATTGGAGTCTTATATCAAGAGCAAAAGACGTGAGCTAGCATCCTAAATCCTAGTCTGGGATTGTATTTTCAATCCAACATATTCTCACTGGCACAAAAAGAGTTCAATGACAATATAGAATAATACACTGAAGGAAAACAGTCTTTCGGATGACATCTCAGCGTAGGTTAAGGTGAATAGATTGCTTACATTTCAGTCAAAACAAAATGAACAGTTGAACTGTGTTTGGCCCAGACAGGGCGAATGAATCCTTTTAACATGTTAGGCCTTGAACGTTTCTTCTATTCACAAGCTTTCACACTTCATCAAGAACATCTGGCTTTTTGGTATTAATTTATGTAAAAAAGGAACAGATCAAAGAAAAGCATATTACACAAACGTGAATGTTCCATACGCACAGTGTGACAAAAGACCGAATAATATTTTATGAGAGGAGCAGAGAGAGAGCGAGTGTGTGTGTGTGTGTGTTTGCGTGAGTGTGTGTGTGTGTGTTTGCGTGAGTGTGTGTGTGTATGTGTGTGTGTGTGTGTTTGCGTGAGTGTGTGTGTGTGTGGGTGTGTGTGTGTGTGTGTGTGTGTGTGTGTGTGTGTGTGTGTGTGTGTGTGTGTGTGTGTGTGTGTGTGTGTGTGTGTGTGTGTGTGTGTGTGTGTGTGTGTTCATATGCTTGTGTGTGTGTGTTCGTATGCTTGTGTGTCCTGGCATGATGTGAGTGTGTGTATGCATGTGTGAGAAGGAGAGACATGAGGTGAACTCGGTAACTGCTCTACAATTCGTTTCCAGACAGACTTCTACAACTGACTGGGGCCTTTTTTAGTCCGTCTGGCCAGCTCTTTGTCACTCTCTAGTCCTTCTGGCCAGCTCTTTGTCACTGTCTAGTCCTTCTGGCCAGCTCTTTGTCACTGTCTAGTCCTTCTGGCCAGCTCTTTGTCACTGTCTAGTTCTTCTGGCCAGCTCTTTGTCACTGTCTGGGTCTTCTGGCCAGCTCTCTCTCTCAGCGTCTAGTCCGTCTGGCCAGCTCTCTCTCTCAGCGTCTAGTACGTCTGGCCAGCTCTCTCTCTCTCAGTGTCTAGTCCGTCCGGCCAGCTCTCTCTCTGTGTCTAGTCCGTCTGGCCAGCTCTCTCCCTCAGTGTCTAGTCCGTCTGGCCAGCTCTCTCCCTCAGTGTCTAGTCCGTCTGGCCAGCTCTCTCCCTCAGTGTCTAGTCCGTCTGGCCAGCTCTCTCCCTCAGTGTCTAGTCCGTCTGGCCAGCCCTCTCAGTGTCTAGTCCTTCCAATTTCAAATACCCCTTACAGAAAAACCACAAGAACATCACGTGAAGTTATTGTAATATTATTGTTAAGTTATTGTGTTTCGACCCCCCCCCTCCCCCCTCCTCTCCCTGACCCTCTCGCTCTACCGCACCTGCTGTCTCGACCTCTGAATGCACGGCCATGAAAAGCCAAGTGCTAACCACAGTGATTATTATTTGACCCTGTTGGTCACCTACCAACGTTTGAACATCTTGAAGAATGATCTGGCCTTAATGACCATGTTCTGTTATAATCCCGACCCGGCACAGCCAAAAGAGGACTGGTCACCCCTCAGAGCCTGGTTCCTCTGGTCTACCCGGCACAGCCAGAAGAGGACTGGTCACCCCTCAGAGCCTGGTTCCTCTGGTCTACCCGGCACAGCCAGAAGAGGACTGGCCATCCCTCAGAGCCTGGTTTCTCTGGTCTACCCGGCACAGCCAGAAGAGGACTGGCCACCCCTCAGAGCCTGGTTCCTCTGGTCTACCCGGCACAGTCAGAAGAGGACTGGCCACCCCTCAGAGCCTGGTTCCTCTGGTCTACCCTGCACAGCCAGAAGAGGACTGGCCACCCCTCAGAGCCTGGTTCCTCTGGTCTACCCGGCACAGCCAGAAGAGGACTGGCCATCCCTCAGAGCCTGGTTCCTCTGGTCTACCCGGCACAGTCAGAAGAGGACTGGCCACCCCTCAGAGCCTGGTTCCTCTGGTCTACCCGGCACAGCCAGAAGAGGACTGGCCATCCCTCAGAGCCTGGTTCCTCTGGTCTACCCGGCACAGTCAGAAGAGGACTGGCCACCCCTCAGAGCCTGGTTCCTCTGGTCTACCCGGCACAGCCAGAAGAGGACTGGTCACCCCTCAGAGCCTGGTTCCTCTGGTCTACCCGGCACAGCCAGAAGAGGACTGGTCACCCCTCAGAGCCTGGTTCCTCTGGTCTACCCGGCACAGCCAGAAGAGGACTGGCCATCCCTCAGAGCCTGGTTTCTATGGTCTACCCGGCACAGCCAGAAGAGGACTGGCCACCCCTCAGAGCCTGGTTCCTCTGGTCTACCCAGCACAGTCAGAAGAGGACTGGCCACCCCTCAGAGACTGGTTCCTCTGGTCTACCCTGCACAGCCAGAAGAGGACTGGCCACCCCTCAGAGCCTGGTTCCTCTGGTCTACCCGGCACAGCCAGAAGAGGACTGGCCATCCCTCAGAGCCTGGTTCCTCTGGTCTACCCGGCACAGCCAGAAGAGGACTGGCCACCCCTCAGAGCCTGGTTCCTCTGGTCTACCCGGCACAGCCAGAAGAGGACTGGCCATCCCTCAGAGCCTGGTTCCTCTGGTCTACCCGGCACAGCCAGAAGAGGACTGGCCACCTCTCAGAGCCTGGTTCCTCTGGTCTACCCGGCACAGCCAGAAGAGGACTGGTCACCCCTCAGAGCCTGGTTCCTCTGGTCTACCCGGCACAGTCAGAAGAGGACTGGCCACCCCTCAGAGCCTGGTTCCTCTGGTCTACCCGGCACAGCCAGAAGAGGACTGGCCACCCCTCAGAGCCTGGTTCCTCTCTATGTTTCTTTCCTCGGTTCTTGTCTTTCTAGGGAGTTTTTCCTAGTCACTGTGCTTCTACACCTGCATTGCTTGCTGTTTGGTTGATTTAAGGCTGGGTTTCAGTACAGCACTTTGTGACAACTGCTGATGTAAAAAGGTCTTTATAAATACATTTGATTGATTGATAACGTGACAACATGTAAAACATTTGAGAACATGTGAAAACATGATCTCATGTGACAACATGGGGATGCAAAATTTCATTGTGTTTTACTAAGCAATAGGGTCTGAGGGGGTGTGGTATATGGCCAATATACCATGGCTGTCATACAATCAGCATTCAGGGCTCGAACTACCCACTTTAAAAAAAAAATGAAACTAGACGTGACAACATTTGAACATTTTTCATGTGAAAGTGTAAAATTATTTTTTCACATGTGGAAGTTTTTCACCTGTGAAAAAACAAATTCCGTCTGCAATTCACATGTGAGGTGAAAACATGTTATTCTCCTCACATGAGAAAAGGTGGTGTTAAGATGTGAACTTTATATTGAACACATGTGAACATATGGTTTCACATGTGAACAACTGACCTAACATGCATTTTTTTGGTTTTCACATTTGAAAGTTTTTCACCCGTAACTACAAATTACACATGTGAATCCACAATTCACATGTGAGGTGAAAACATGTTATTCTCCTCACATGTAAAAGGGTCAGTAGCACAAATGTAAACACATGTAACATATGGATTTGAATTAGTAAAGCATCAAAAGACCCAATGAAAAGTTAGACCTTACAGTTATTATATAAAACCAATCAGAATTACGAAGAATGTGTGTCACAACCGGCCGTGACCCGTAGTACCATAGGGCAGCGCATAATTGGCCCAGCATCATCCGGGTTTGGCCACGGGGGCTTTTACTTGACTAATCATACTCTAGCGACTCCTTGTGGCGGGAGCCTGCAGGCTGACTCGGTCGTCAGTTGAATGGTGTTACCTCCGACACATTAGTGAAGACTTCCGGGTTAAGCGAAGGGGTGTTAAGAAGCGCGGCTTGGCGGAAAATGTTTCGGAGGAGGCATGACTCAATCTTCACCTCTCCCGACCCCGTTGGCGAGTTGCAGAGATGAGACAAGATCGTAATCACAAAATTGGGGGTAAAAAAAATACAAAATGCATTCAAATGAAATAACCCCGAAGAATGGCAAAGACATGTTTTTCCGGGTGTGATGTAATATGGAGGACCTGGCAAGCCAACCTATCCCCTATAATGTAAACTCCAATGAAAATAACTTCTAATGTATAACTTCAAATTAAAGCAAATTGTTTGCATGAATACTGGTTTCAATTTTGTTTACAAGCAAATACTCTGGTATCGGGGTACGCGGTATGCTGTTCAGCTGAAATAATGTATCTTTCGGCTGTACCATAAAGTCTGTACCATTCTTAGAAGTCCCCTACACATACATTACCTATAATACATCTCTGCTCTTAGTTAAAGAGTAGCATCTGCACTGTTATTTTACAAATCAGTTAATCTGGCTATTCTCTCATCATTGATTTCATTTACTTATTTCAGCAATTTGGGAGTTTTCTTGTCACGCCCTGATCTGGTTCACCTGTCCTTGTTATTGTCTTCACCCCCTCCAGGTGTTGCTTATAATCCCTGGTTTATTCATCCTTGTGTTTCCTGTCTGTTTGTGCCAATTTGTCTTGTTTGTCAAGTCAACCAGTGTTTTTATGTCTCAGCACCTGCTTTTCCCAGTCTCTCTTTTCTCGCCCTCCTGATTTTTACCCTTGCTGGGCCTGACTCTGAGCCCGCCTGCCTGACCACTCTGCCTGCCCCTGACTTCAAGCCTGGTATTGTTTAGACTCTGACCTGGTTTATGAACTCCTGCCTGTACCCGACCTGCCTTTTTCTATAATAAATATCAGAGCTCAACCATCTGCCTCCTGCGTCTGCATTTGGGTCTCACCTTGTGCCCTTATATTTCTTTATAGTTGTCTAATGTTGTTTTAATGTTACTCCTGAATCACTATGATAAATAAGATTGATTTTCTTGAGGATATTATACAGTATAAAGCTGAGATTTACTCTGAAGTCCAAAGTGTAGGAATACAGGTGAAATCAGTCATTGACACAGACATGGTGGCGTAGCAGGAAGATCAGATTGGCGAGAACAAATAGGTTGTGGGTTCAAATCCCAGGCGAGGACATGTTCAATAGTGATTACTATAAACATATAGAATGTAAGCATGCGTGTCAAATATGTATGTTGAAAACACTGCAGCTATTTGTTGACATTCCAGTAACATCCTCATAACACATTTTAGTTTCATGTGAAAATTTGAATCCACATGTGAAACTTCATGTGAAATATCATCACATTGTGAAGTGTTCCATGATTTCACGTGATTTCATATGTGAAGTTTTCGACATGTGAAATTGTGTTTTTTTCCATAAGGGAAAATTCCACAAAATATTAATCAAAGCTGCTTCTCTATCAACTCCATTGGAGTCACTGACTGTAGTTACAACAGCACATCCACATCCATAATTATCTCTGACTGAAACATCCATGTAGTTACAACAACACATCCATAATTATCTCTGACTGAAACATCCATGTAGTTACAACAGCACATCCACATCCATAATTATCTCTGACTGAAACATCCATGTAGTTACAACAGCACATCCACATCCATAATTATCTCTGACCGAAACATCCATGTAGTTACAACAACACATCCATAATTATCTCTGACTGAAACATCCATGTAGTTACAACATTACATCCATAATTATCTCTGACCGAAACATCCATGTAGTTACAACAGCACATCCACATCCATAATTATCTCTGACCGAAACATCCATGTAGTTACAACAGCACATCCACATCCATAATTATCTCTGACTGAAACATCCATGTAGTTACAACAGCACATCCACATCCATAATTATCTCTGACTGAAACATCCATGTAGTTACAACAGCACATCCACATCCATAATTATCTCTGACCGAAACATCCATGTAGTTACAACAGCACATCCACATCCATAATTATCTCTGACCGAAACATCCATGTAGTTACAACAGCACATCCATAATTATCTCTGACCGAAACATCCATGTAGTT
Source organism: Oncorhynchus nerka (assembly GCF_034236695.1). Taxonomy (NCBI): domain Eukaryota; kingdom Metazoa; phylum Chordata; class Actinopteri; order Salmoniformes; family Salmonidae; genus Oncorhynchus; species Oncorhynchus nerka. The sequence goes on along the minus strand of NW_027040083.1, from coordinate 100,291 downwards.
ACAACAGCACATCCATAATTATCTCTGACTGAAACATCCATGTAGTTACAACAACACATCCATAATTATCTCTGACTGAAACATCCATGTAGTTACAACAACACATCCATAATTATCACTGACTGAAACATCCATGTAGTTACAACAGCACATCTGTCACGAACCTCGCTGAAGAGGGTGCCTCTTCCTGTTCGGGCGGGGCTCGGCGGTCGTCGTCACCGGCCTATTAGCTGCCAACGATTCCTTTTCCGTTTGTGTTTGTTATTGGTTAATTGGGTACACCTGTTTTGTATTAGGGTTTGTTTGTAGGGTATTTAAGGGCACTAGGCCTGCTGGGTTTTTGTGCGGGCTTGTTTATTGTTACTCTGTGTTTGATGGTGTATTGCTTTTCGTGTTCTTTATTATTCCGGTCTATTTTGTCCTGTTGTTTTTGGACTGGCAACTTATTACGCCTTGTGTGTTGGCGTCATTCATTTTTGGTTGCACCGGTGAATAAATTTGTGAATAACGACAGAACCCTGCTCTCTGCGCTTGATTCTACCCACCACTCATAGTTTTTCGTAACAACATCCACATCCATAATTATCTCTGACTGAAACATCCATGTAGTTACAACAGCACATCCACATCCATAATTATCTCTGACTGTAACATCCATGTAGTTACAACAGCACATGATTGTGGACTACAGGAAAAGGAGGACCGAACACGCCCCCATTCTCATTGACGGGGCTGCAGTGGAGCAGATTGAGAGCTTCAAGTTCCTTGGTGTCCACATCACCAACAAACTAACATGGTCCGAGTACACCAAGACAGTCGTGAAGAGGGCACGACAACACCTTTTCCCCCTCAGGAGACTGAAAAGATTTGGCAAGGGTCCGCAGTTCCTCAAAAGGTTCTACAGTTGCACCATCGAGAGCATCCTGACTGGTTGCATCACTGCCTGGTATGGCAACTGCTCGGCCTCCGACTGCAAGGCACTACAGAGGGTAGAGCGTATGGCCCAGTACATCGCTGGGGCCAAGTTTACTGCCATCCAGGACCTCTGTACCAGGCGGTGTCAGAGGAAGGCCCTAAAAATTGTCAAAGACTCCAGCCACCCAAGTCATAAACTGTTCTCTCTGCTACCGCACAGCAAGCGGTATCGGAGCGCCAAGTCTCAGTCCAAGAGGCTTCTAAATAGCTTCTACACCCAAGCCATAAGACTCCTGAACATCTAGTCAAATGGCTACCCAGACTATTTACATTTCTCCCCCACCCCCTCTCTCCACACCACTGCCACTCTCTGTTGTCATCTATGTATAGTCACTTTAATTAACTCTACCTACATGTACATACTACCTGAACTAACCGGTGCCCCCACACATTGACTCTGTACCGGCACCCTCCTGTGTACATATTGTCATTTTATTGCTGCTGAGCCTTACTTGTTACTTTTATCTCTTATTCTTATCCATATTTTTTTGAAACTGCACTTTTGGTTAGGGGCTCGTAAGTAAATCAAATCAAATCAACTCCAATTGTATTTGTCACATACACATGGTTAGCAGATGTTAATGCAAGTGTAGCGAAATGCTCGTGCTTCTAGTTCCGACAATGCGGTAATAACCAACGAGTAATCTAACCTAACAACTACTACCTTATACACACAAGTGTAAAGGGATAAAGAATATGTACTTAAAGATATATGAATGAGTGATGGTACAGAACGGCATAGGCAAGGTGCAGTAGATGGTATAGAGTACAGTATATACATATGAGATGAGTAATGTAGGGTATATAAACATAAAGTGGCATAGTTTAAAGTGGCTAGTGATACATGTATTACATAAAGATGACAAGATGCAGTAGATGATATAGAGTACAGTATATACATATGCATATGAGATGAATAATGTAGGGTATGTAAACATTATATTAAGTGGCATTGTTTAAAGTGGCTAGTGATACATTTTTACATCAATTTCCATCAATTTCCATTATTAAAGTGGCTGGAGTTGAGTCAGTTTGTTGGCAGCAGCCACTCAATGTTAGTGGTGGCTCTTTAACAGTCTGATGGCCTTGAGATAGAAGCTGTTTTTCAGTCTCTTGGTCCCTGCTTTGATGCACCTGTACTGACCTCGCCTTCTGGATGATAGCGGGGTGAACAGGCAGTGGCTCGGGTGGTTGTTGTCCTTGATGATCTTTATGGCCTTCCTGTGACAATGGGTGGTGTAGGTGTCCTGGAGGGCAGGTAGTTTGCCCCCGGTGATGCGTTATGCAGACCTCACTACCCTCTGGAGAGCCTTACGGTTGTGGGCGGAGCAGCCGTCATACCAGGCTGTGATACAGCCAGACAGGATGCTCTCGATTGTGCATATGTAGATGTTGTGAGTGCTTTTGGTGACAAGCCAAATGTCTTCAGCCTCCTGAGGTTGAAGCGCTGCTGCGCTGCTGCGCCTTCTTCACCACGCTGTCTGTGTGGGTGGACCAATTCAGTTTGTCCGTGATGTGTACCCCGAGGAACTTAAAACTTACTACCCTCTCCACTACTGTCCCATCGATGTGGATAGGTGGGTGCTCCCTCTGCTGTTTCCTGAAGTCCACGATCATCTCCTTTGTTTTGTTGACGTTAATTGTGAGGTTATTTTCCTGACACCACACTCCGAGGGCCCTCACCTCCTCCCTGTAGGCCGTCTCGTCGTTGTTGGTAATCAAGCCTACCACTGTAGTGTCGTCCGCAAACTTGATGATTGAGTTGGAGGCGTGCATGGCCACGCAGTCATGGGTGAACAGGGAGTACAGGAGAGGGCTCAGAACGCACCCTTGTGGGGCCCCAGTGTTGAGGATCAGCGGGGTGGAGATATTGTTACCTACCCTCACCACCTGGGGGCGGCCCGTCAGGAAGTCCATTACCCAGTTGCACAGGGCGGGGTCGAAGCCCAGGGTCTCGAGCTTGATGACGAGTTTGGAGGGTACTATGGTGTTAAATTCTGAGCTGTAGTCAATGAACAGCATTCTCACATAGGTATTCCTCTTGTCCAAATGGGTTAGGGCAGTGTGCAGTGTGGTTGAGATTGCATCGTCTGTGGACCTATTTGGGCGGTGAGCAAATTGGAGTGGGTCTAGGGTGTTAGGTAGGGTGGAGGTGATATGGTCCTTGACTAGTCTCTCAAAACACTTCATGATGACGGAAGTGAGTGCTACGGGGTGGTAGTCGTTTAGCTCAGTTACCTTCGCTTTCTTGGGAACAGGAACAATGGTGGCCCTCTTGAAGCATGTGGGAACAACAGACTGGGATAAGGATTGATTGAATATGTCCGTAAACACACCAGCCAGCTGGTCTGCACATGCTCTGAGGACGCGGCTGGGGATGTCGTCTGGGCTGTAGCCTTGCGAGGGTTAACACGTTTAAATGTTTTACTCACTTCGGCTGCAGTGAAGGAGAGCCTGCCGGTTTTGGTAGTGGCCGTGTCAGTGGCACTGTATTGTCCTCAAAGCGAGCAAAAAGTTATTTAGTCTGTCTGGGAGCAAGACATCCTGGTTCGCGACGTGGCTGGTTTTCTTTTTGTAATCCGTGATTGACTGTAGACCCTGCCACATACCTCTTGTGTCTGAGCCGTTGAATTGCGACTCTACTTTGTCTCTATACTGACACTTACTGTAGCATGTTTGATTGCCTTGCGGAGGGAATAGCTACACTGTTTGTATTCGGTCATGTTTCCGGTCACCTTGCCCTGGTTAAAAGCAGTGGTTCGTGCTTTCAGTTTCTCGCGAATGCTGCCATCAATCCACGGAAAGCATTTGACTGTAAGGTTGTATTCGGCACGTGACTAATAAAGTTTTATTTGATTTGACATCCATAATAATCTCTGACTGTAACATCCATGTAGTTAAAGCAGCACATCAACATCCATAACTTCAACCCGATCTCTGCATTATTCATTCATTCAACATGCTTTATTCATTTGTTCAGGCATCTGGAACAAACAGATCTGGACAGCTTAAGCCCCAAACATCCATCCGTCCAGTTTTCCAGACAGACTGTACTCTGAAGGAAGGACTGATCAATAGCTGGACTGTGACTGTTGACCCTACAGGGACCTTCAGATCTTCCTGTCCTGGTTTAAGATCTGTCTCTCTAGCTACAGGGACTGGAGAAACTAGAAGTCCATCCACGCACTCACAAGGCTCAGACTTGTTTAGAGTTCTGGTTCTGTAGTGGCTACTGGGAATAGAAAGACTGGTCGATCCACTCTCAAGGCTCAGACTTGTTTAGAGTTCTGGTTCTGTAGTGGCTACTGGGAATAGAAAGACTAGTCGATTCACTCACAAGGCTCAGACTTGTTTACAGTTCTGGTTCTGTAATGGCTACTGGGAATAAACAGACTAGTCGATTCACTCACAAGGCTCAGACTTGTTTACAGTTCTGGTTCTGTAATGGCTACTGGGAATAAACAGACTAGTCGATTCACTCACAAGGTTGCGTACCAGGGTTGGGGTCAATTCCACTTCAATCCATTCAATTGCTTTTAAAAATTGACTAGTTGATTTTCAATGTACTCCCTCAATAGACTCGATTGTATTGGAAATGACCCCCAATGTGAGTGAGTGAGTGAGTGAGTGAGTGAGTGAGTGTGTGTGACCAACTGGAGACACTTTGTTATATCTGTTGACTCAGAGGTGTGAATACTTATGCAAATTAGATATTTCTGCTTTTCATTTTCAATACATTTCTAAGAAGATATTTTCACATTGTCATTATGAGTAGAGATATACTTGACCTGGAAGTATATTTGACCTGGAAGTATATCTGACCTGGAAGTATATTTGACCTGGAAGTATATCTGACCCTGGAAGTATATTTGACCTGGAAGTATATTTGACCTGGAAGTATATTTGACCTGAAGCTATAGTATATCTGACCACATTAGTGTTCTAGCCACTCTTCTCTCTCTCTCTCTCTCTCTCTCTCTTATCATATGGGGCGGCAGGGTAGCCTAGTGGTTAGAGCGTTGGACTAGTAACCGGAAGGTTGCAAGTTCAAACTCCCAAGCTGACAAGGTACAAATCTGTCGTTCTGCCCCCTGAACAAGGCAGTTAACCCACTGTTCCTAGGCCGTCATTGAAAATAAGAATTTGTTCTTAACTGACTTGCCAGGTAAAAAAATAAAAAATGCTGTTGTATTGTAAGGCCCTGTGGCTATTCCTATTCTAGCAGAATGGTACATTTTAATGAGGCTGTGTGAGCCTGTACGTTATGGTTTTTAGTTATGGAATAATGTTTCCTCAGAGCTATGTGTCATCAACAGCAGCAGAGTAATAATAATGAAATAACAATAGAATGGAAGGATTTAGGAGGAACCTGTTTTCATGTCAACACTTCTTGTGGCATCAAACGTCTTCATATTTCATATTTTTGACATACAGTACCAGTCTGTTTGGACACACCTACTCATTCAAGGGTTTTTCTTTATTCGTACTATTTTCTACATTGTAGAATAATAGTGAAGACATCAAAACTATGAAATAACACAAGGAATCATGTAGTATCCAAAGTGTTAAATAAGTCAAAATATATTTTCTATTTGACATTATTCAAATAGCCACCCTTTTCCTTGATGACAGCTTTTCCCACTCTTAGCATTCTCTCAACCAGCTTCACCTGGAATGCTTTTCCAACAGTCTTGAAGGAGTTCCCACATATGCTAAGCACTTGTTGGCTGCTTTTCCTTCACTCTGCGGTCAACTCATCCCAAACCATCTCAATTGGGTTGAGGTAGGGGGATTGTGGAGGCCAGGTCATCTGATGCAGCACTCCATCACTCTCCTTCTTGGTCAAATAGCCCTTACACAGGCTGGAGGTGTGTTAGGACATTGTCCTATTGAAAAATAAATGATAGTCCCACTAAGAATAAACCAGATGGGATGGTGTATCGTAGTGGTGTAAAGTGCTTAAGTAAAAATACTTCAAAGTACTACTTAAGTAGTTTTTTACTTTGACTTTTATTTCGCTACTTTACATTTTGACAGGAAAATGGTCCAATTCACACACATATCAAGAGACCATCCCTTGTCATCCCTACTGCCTCTGATCCGGCAGACTACCTAAACACAAATGCTTCATTTGTAAATACATTTTTGAGTGTTGGAGTCCGTAAATACAGAAATATATAAAAATTGTGCCGTCTCGTTTGCATATTACAAGGAATTTGAAAATACGAATACTTTTACTTTTGATACTTCAGTATATTTTTGCAATTCCATGAACTTTTGATACTTAAGTATATTTAAAATCAAATACTTTTAGACTTTTACTCAAGTAGTATTTCACTGGGTGACTTTCACTTTTACTTGAGTCATTTTCTATTAAGGTGTCATTACTTTTAATTATGTTTAAGGTGTCATTACTTTTACTATGACTTTTGAGTACTTTTCCACCACTGGCCTATCGCTGCAGAATGCTGCCCCACGCCATCACACCTCCTCCTCCATGCTTCACGGTGGGAACCACACATGCGGAGATCCACGTGCGCGGAAATCATCCATTCAACTACTTTGCGTTTCACAAAGACATGACGGTTGGCACCAAATAATCTCATATTTGGACTCATCAGACCAAAGAACAGATTTTCACCGGTCTAATGTCCATTGCTAGTGTTTTTTTGGCAAGTCTCTTCTTATTATTGGTGTCCTGTAGTAGTGGTTTCTTTGCAGTAATTCGACCATGAAAGCCTGATTCACGCAGTCTCCTCTGAACAGTTGATGCTGAGATGTGTCTGTTACTTGAACTCTGTGAAGCATTTATTTGGGCTGCAATTTCTGAGGCTGGTAACTCTAATGAACAAATCAAAGTTAAATACAGTGAAATGATTACTTACGAGCCCCTAACCAACAATGTGGTTTACAAAAAATACGGATAAGAAAAATAAATAAAAGAAACAAGTAAATAAGAGCAGCAGAAAAATAACAATAACGAGACTATGTACAGGGGGTACCGGTACAGAGTCAATGTGGAGACTATATACAGGGGTACCGGTACAGAGTCAATGTGGAGACTATATACAGGGGTACCGGTACAGAGTCAATGTGGAGACTATATACAGGGGTACCGGTACAGAGTCAATGTGGAGACTATATACAGGGGTACCGGTACAGAGTCAATGTGGAGACTATATACAGGGGTACCGGTACAGAGTCAATGTGGAGACTATATACAGGGGTACCGGTACAGAGTCAATGTGGAGACTATATACAGGGGGTACCGGTACAGAGTCAATGTGGAGACTATATACAGGGGGTACCGGTACAGAGTCAATGTGGAGACTATATACAGGGGGGTACCGATACAGAGTCAATGTGGAGACTATATACAGGGGGGTACCGGTACAGAGTCAATGTGGAGACTATATACAGGGGGTACCGGTACAGAGTCAATGTGGAGACTATATACAGGGGGTACCGGTACAGAGTAAATGTGGAGACTATATACAGGGGTACCGGTACAGAGTCAATGTGGAGACTATATACAGGGGGTACCGGTACAGAGTCAATGTGGAGACTATATACAGGGGGTACCGGTACAGAGTCAATGTGGAGACTATATACAGGGGGTACCGGTACAGAGTCAATGTGGAGACTATATACAGGGGTACCGGTACAGAGTCAATGTGGAGACTATATACAGGGGGTACCGGTACAGAGTCAATGTGGAGACTATATACAGGGGGGTACCGGTACAGAGTCAATGTGGAGACTATATACAGGGGGTACCGGTACAGAGTCAATGTGGAGACTATATACAGGGGGTACCGGTACAGAGTAAATGTGGAGACTATATACAGGGGGTACCGGTACAGAGTCAATGTGGAGACTATATACAGGGGGTACCGGTACAGAGTCAATGTGGAGACTATATACAGGGGGTACCGGTACAGAGTCAATGTGGAGACTATATACAGGGGGTACCGGTACAGAGTCAATGTGGAGACTATATACAGGGGGTACCGGTACAGAGTCAATGTGGAGACTATATACAGGGGGTACCGGTACAGAGTCAATGTGGAGACTATATACAGGGGGTACCGGTACAGAGTCAATGTGGAGACTATATACAGGGGGTACCGGTACAGAGTCAATGTGGAGACTATATACAGGGGGTACCGGTACAGAGTCAATGTGGAGACTATATACAGGGGGTACCGGTACAGAGTAAATGTGGAGACTATATACAGGGGGTACCGGTACAGAGTCAATGTGGAGACTATATACAGGGGGTACCGGTACAGAGTCAATGTGGAGACTATATACAGGGGGGTACCGGTACAGAGTCAATGTGGAGACTATATACAGGGGGGTACCGGTACAGAGTCAATGTGGAGACTATATACAGGGGGGTACCGGTACAGAGTCAATGTGGAGACTATATACAGGGGGTACCGGTACAGAGTCAATGTGGAGACTATATACAGGGGGGACCGGTACAGAGTCAATGTGGAGACTATATACAGGGGGTACCGGTACAGAGTCAATGTGGAGACTATATACAGGGGGTACCGGTACAGAGTCAATGTGGAGACTATATACAGGGGGTACCGGTACAGAGTCAATGTGGAGACTATATACAGGGGGTACCGGTACAGAGTCAATGTGGAGACTATATACAGGGGGGTACCGGTACAGAGTCAATGTGGAGACTATATACAGGGGGTACCGGTACAGAGTCAATGTGGAGACTATATACAGGGGGTACCGGTACAGAGTCAATGTGGAGACTATATACAGGGGGTACCGGTACAGAGTCAATGTGGAGACTATATACAGGGGGTACCGGTACAGAGTCAATGTGGAGACTATATACAGGGGGTACCTACAGAGTCAATGTGGAGACTATATACAGGGGGTACCGGTACAGAGTCAATGTGGAGACTATATACAGGGGTACCGGTACAGAGTCAATGTGGAGACTATATACAGGGGGTACCGGTACAGAGTCAATGTGGAGACTATATACAGGGGGTACCGGTACAGAGTCAATGTGGAGACTATATACAGGGGGTACCGGTACAGAGTCAATGTGGAGACTATATACAGGGGGGTACCGGTACAGAGTCAATGTGGAGACTATATACAGGGGGGTACTGGTACAGAGTCAATGTGGAGACTATATACAGGGGGGTACCGGTACAGAGTCAATGTGGAGACTATATACAGGGGGGTACCGGTACAGAGTCAATGTGCGGGGGCACCGGGTAATTGAGGTAAAATATACATGTAGGTAGAGTTATAAAGTGACTGTGTACAGATGATAACAACAGAGAGTAGCAGTGGAGTAAAAGAGGGTGGAGGAAGCCATGCAAATAGTCTGGGTAGCCATTTGATTATGTGTTCAGGAGTCTTATGGCTTGGGACTAGAAACTGTTTAGAAGCATCTAGGACCTAGACTTGGCTCTCCAGTACCGCTTGCCGTGCGGAAGCAGAGAAAACAGTCTATGACTAGGGTGGCTGGAGTCTTTGACAATTTATAGGGCCTTCCTCTGACACCGCCTGGTATAAAGGTCCTGGATGGCAGGAAGCTTGGCCCCGGTGATATACTGGGCCGTTCTCACTACCCTTTGTAGTGCATTGTGGTCGGAGCCTGAGCAGTTGCCATACCAGGCAGTACCGCAACCATGCCCTCGATGGTGCAGCTGTAGAACTTTTTGAGGATCTGAAGACCCTTGACAAATCTTTTCAGTCTCCTGAGGGGGAATAGGTTTTGTCGTGCCCTCTTCACAACTGTCTTGGTGTGCTTGAACCATGTTAGTTTGTTGGTGATGTGGACACCAAGGAATTTGAAGCTCTCAACCTGTTTCACTGCAGCCACGTCGATAAGAATGGGGGCGTGCTCAGTCGTCTTTTCCTGTAGTCCACAATCATCTCTTTGTCTTGATCACGTCGTTGAGGGAGAGATTGTTGGCACCACATGGCCAGATCTCTGACCTCCTCCCTATAGGCTGTCGTGTCGTTGTCGGTGATCAGGCCTACCACTGTTGTGTCATCGGCGAACTTAATGATGGTGTTGGAGTCATGCATTGCCGTGCAGTCATTAGTGAACAGGGAGTATAGGAGGGGACTGAGCATGCACCCCTGAGTGGCCCCTATGTTGAGGATCAGTGTGGCAGATGTCTAGGATCCAATTGCAGAGGGAGGTGTTTAGTCCCAGTGTCCTTTGCTTGTTGATGAGCTTTGAGGGCACTATGGTGTTGAACGCTGAGCTGTAGTCAATGAATAGCAATCTCACATAGGTGTTCCTTTTGTCCAGGTGGGAAAGGGCAGTGTGGGGTGCATTAGAGATTGCATCATCTGTGGATCTTTTGGGACGGTATGCAAATTGGAGTGGGTATAGGGTTTCAGGGATAATGGTGTTGATGTGAGCCATGACCAGCCTTTCGAAGCACTTCATGGCCACAGGCGTGAGTGCTACTGGTCGGTAGTCATTCAGGCAGGTTACCTTAGTGTTCTTGGGCACAGGCACTATGGCGGTCTGCTTGAAACATGTTGGTATTACAGACTCGAAAAGAGAAAGGTTTAAAATGTCAGTGAAGACACTTGGTCAGCGCATGCTCGCAGTACACATCCTGGTAATCTGTCTAGCCCTGCAGCCTTGTGAATGTTGACCTGTTTAAAGGTCTTACTCACATCGGCTGCGGACAGCATGATCGCACAGTCTTCCAGAACAGCTGGTGCTCTCATGCATGTTTCAGTGTTATTTGCATCGAAACGAGCATAGAAGTAATTTAGCTTGTCTGGTAGGCTCGTTTCGCTGGGCAGCTCACAGCTGTGTTTCCCTTTGTAGTATGTACTGGTTTGCAAGCCCTGCCTCATCCGACGAGCGTCAGAGCCGGTGTAGTACGATTCAATCTTAGTCCTGTATTGATGCTTTGCCTGTTTGATGGTTCGTGGGAGGGCATAGCGGGATTTCTTATAAGCTTCCTGGTTCTCCGACGCCATCTTATGTTAACTTATCCTCCGCATCAGAGGTAACTCTGGGTCTTCCTTTCCTTTGGCAGTCCTCATGAGAGCCAGTTTCTGTCTACTGTAGCCTATCAAAACCAATCTACAGTCTACTGTATCCTATCAAAACCAAACTAGGCTACTGTAGCCTATCAAAACCAAACTAGTCTACTGTAGCCTATCAAAACCAATCTACAGCCTACTGTATCCTATCAAAACCAAACTAGTCTACTGTAGCCTATCAAAACCAAACTAGTCTACTGTAGCCTATCAAAACCAATCTACAGCCTACTGTATCCTATCAAAACCAAACTAGTCTACTGTAGCCTATCAAAACCAATCTACAGCCTACTGTATCCTATCAAAACCAAACTAGTCTACTGTAGCCTATCAAAACCAAACTAGTCTACTGTATCCTATCAAAACCAACACTAGTCTACTGTAGCCTATCAAAACCAATCTACAACCTACTGTAGCCTATCAAAACCAATCTACAGCCTATCAAAATCAATCTACAACCTACTGTAGCCTATCAAAACCAATCTACAACCTACTGTAGCCTATCAAAACCAATCTACAACCTACTGTAGCCTATCAAAACCAACACTAGTCTACTGTAGCCTATCAAAACCAATCTACAACCTACTGTAGCCTATCAAAACCAATCTACAACCTACTGTAGCCTATCAAAACCAACACTAGTCTACTGTAGCCTATCAAAACCAATCTACAACCTACTGTATCCTATCAAAACCAAACTAGTCTACTGTAGCCTATCAAAACCAAACTAGTCTACTGTAGCCTATCAAAACCAATCTACAGCCTACTGTATCCTATCAAAACCAAACTAGTCTACTGTAGCCTATCAAAACCAATCTACAACCTACTGTAGCCTATCAAAACCAATCTACAGCCTATCAAAATCAATCTACAACCTACTGTAGCCTATCAAAACCAATCTACAACCTACTGTAGCCTATCAAAACCAATCTACAACCTACTGTAGCCTATCAAAACCAACACTAGTCTACTGTAGCCTATCAAAACCAATCTACAACCTACTGTAGCCTATCAAAACCAATCTACAACCTACTGTAGCCTATCAAAACCAACACTAGTCTACTGTAGCCTATCAAAACCAATCTACAACCTACTGTATCCTATCAAAACCAAACTAGTCTACTGTAGCCTATCAAAACCAAACTAGTCTACTGTAGCCTATCAAAACCAATCTACAGCCTACTGTATCCTATCAAAACCAAACTAGTCTACTGTAGCCTATCAAAACCAATCTACAACCTACTGTAGCCTATCAAAACCAACACTAGTCTACTGTAGCCTATCAAAACCAATCTACAACCTACTGTAGCCTATCAAAACCAATCTACAACCTACTGTAGCCTATCAAAACCAACACTAGTCTACTGTATCCTATCAAAACCAATCTACAGCCTACTGTATCCTATCAAAACCAAACTAGTCTACTGTAGCCTATCAAAACTAATCTACAGCCTACTGTATCCTATCAAAACCAATCTACAACCTACTGTAGCCTATCAAAACCAACACTAGTCTACTGTATCCTATCAAAACCAATCTACAACCTACTGTAGCCTATCAAAACCAAACTAGTCTACTGTAGCCTATCAAAACTAATCTACAGCCTACTGTATCCTATCAAAACCAATCTACAACCTACTGTAGCCTATCAAAACCAAACTAGTCTACTGTAGCCTATCAAAACCAAACTAGTCTACTGTAGCCTATCAAAACCAATCTACAGCCTACTGTATCCTATCAAAACCAAACTAGTCTACTGTAGCCTATCAAAACCAATCTACAACCTACTGTAGCCTATCAAAACCAATCTACAGCCTATCAAAATCAATCTACAACCTACTGTAGCCTATCAAAACCAATCTACAACCTACTGTAGCCTATCAAAACCAATCTACAACCTACTGTAGCCTATCAAAACCAACACTAGTCTACTGTAGCCTATCAAAACCAATCTACAACCTACTGTAGCCTATCAAAACCAATCTACAACCTACTGTAGCCTATCAAAACCAACACTAGTCTACTGTAGCCTATCAAAACCAATCTACAACCTACTGTATCCTATCAAAACCAAACTAGTCTACTGTAGCCTATCAAAACCAAACTAGTCTACTGTAGCCTATCAAAACCAATCTACAGCCTACTGTATCCTATCAAAACCAAACTAGTCTACTGTAGCCTATCAAAACCAATCTACAACCTACTGTAGCCTATCAAAACCAACACTAGTCTACTGTAGCCTATCAAAACCAATCTACAACCTACTGTAGCCTATCAAAACCAATCTACAACCTACTGTAGCCTATCAAAACCAACACTAGTCTACTGTAGCCTATCAAAACCAATCTACAACCTACTGTATCCTATCAAAACCAAACTAGTCTACTGTAGCCTATCAAAACCAAACTAGTCTACTGTAGCCTATCAAAACCAATCTACAGCCTACTGTATCCTATCAAAACCAAACTAGTCTACTGTAGCCTATCAAAACCAATCTACAGCCTACTGTATCCTATCAAAACCAAACTAGTCTACTGTAGCCTATCAAAACCAATCTACAGTCTACTGTATCCTATCAAAACCAAACTAGGCTACTGTAGCCTATCAAAACCAAACTAGTCTACTGTAGCCTATCAAAACCAATCTACAGCCTACTGTATCCTATCAAAACCAAACTAGTCTACTGTAGCCTATCAAAACCAAACTAGTCTACTGTAGCCTATCAAAACCAATCTACAGCCTACTGTATCCTATCAAAACCAAACTAGTCTACTGTAGCCTATCAAAACCAATCTACAGCCTACTGTATCCTATCAAAACCAAACTAGTCTACTGTAGCCTATCAAAACCAAACTAGTCTACTGTATCCTATCAAAACCAACACTAGTCTACTGTAGCCTATCAAAACCAATCTACAACCTACTGTAGCCTATCAAAACCAATCTACAGCCTATCAAAATCAATCTACAACCTACTGTAGCCTATCAAAACCAATCTACAACCTACTGTAGCCTATCAAAACCAATCTACAACCTACTGTAGCCTATCAAAACCAACACTAGTCTACTGTAGCCTATCAAAACCAATCTACAACCTACTGTAGCCTATCAAAACCAATCTACAACCTACTGTAGCCTATCAAAACCAACACTAGTCTACTGTAGCCTATCAAAACCAATCTACAACCTACTGTATCCTATCAAAACCAAACTAGTCTACTGTAGCCTATCAAAACCAAACTAGTCTACTGTAGCCTATCAAAACCAATCTACAGCCTACTGTATCCTATCAAAACCAAACTAGTCTACTGTAGCCTATCAAAACCAATCTACAACCTACTGTAGCCTATCAAAACCAATCTACAGCCTATCAAAATCAATCTACAACCTGTAGCCTATCAAAACCAATCTACAACCTACTGTAGCCTATCAAAACCAATCTACAACCTACTGTAGCCTATCAAAACCAACACTAGTCTACTGTAGCCTATCAAAACCAATCTACAACCTACTGTAGCCTATCAAAACCAATCTACAACCTACTGTAGCCTATCAAAACCAACACTAGTCTACTGTAGCCTATCAAAACCAATCTACAACCTACTGTATCCTATCAAAACCAAACTAGTCTACTGTAGCCTATCAAAACCAAACTAGTCTACTGTAGCCTATCAAAACCAATCTACAGCCTACTGTATCCTATCAAAACCAAACTAGTCTACTGTAGCCTATCAAAACCAATCTACAACCTACTGTAGCCTATCAAAACCAACACTAGTCTACTGTAGCCTATCAAAACCAATCTACAACCTACTGTAGCCTATCAAAACCAATCTACAACCTACTGTAGCCTATCAAAACCAACACTAGTCTACTGTAGCCTATCAAAACCAATCTACAGCCTACTGTATCCTATCAAAACCAAACTAGTCTACTGTAGCCTATCAAAACTAATCTACAGCCTACTGTATCCTATCAAAACCAATCTACAACCTACTGTAGCCTATCAAAACCAACACTAGTCTACTGTATCCTATCAAAACCAATCTACAACCTACTGTAGCCTATCAAAACCAAACTAGTCTACTGTAGCCTATCAAAACTAATCTACAGCCTACTGTATCCTATCAAAACCAATCTACAACCTACTGTAGCCTATCAAAACCAAACTAGTCTACTGTAGCCTATCAAAACCAAACTAGTCTACTGTAGCCTATCAAAACCAATCTACAGCCTACTGTATCCTATCAAAACCAAACTAGTCTACAGCCTATCAAAACCAATCTACAACCTACTGTAGCCTATCAAAACCAATCTACAGCCTATCAAAATCAATCTACAACCTACTGTAGCCTATCAAAACCAATCTACAACCTACTGTAGCCTATCAAAACCAATCTACAACCTACTGTAGCCTATCAAAACCAACACTAGTCTACTGTAGCCTATCAAAACCAATCTACAACCTACTGTAGCCTATCAAAACCAATCTACAACCTACTGTAGCCTATCAAAACCAACACTAGTCTACTGTAGCCTATCAAAACCAATCTACAACCTACTGTATCCTATCAAAACCAAACTAGTCTACTGTAGCCTATCAAAACCAAACTAGTCTACTGTAGCCTATCAAAACCAATCTACAGCCTACTGTATCCTATCAAAACCAAACTAGTCTACTGTAGCCTATCAAAACCAATCTACAACCTACTGTAGCCTATCAAAACCAACACTAGTCTACTGTAGCCTATCAAAACCAATCTACAACCTACTGTAGCCTATCAAAACCAATCTACAACCTACTGTAGCCTATCAAAACCAACACTAGTCTACTGTAGCCTATCAAAACCAATCTACAACCTACTGTATCCTATCAAAACCAAACTAGTCTACTGTAGCCTATCAAAACCAAACTAGTCTACTGTAGCCTATCAAAACCAATCTACAGCCTACTGTATCCTATCAAAACCAAACTAGTCTACTGTAGCCTATCAAAACTAATCTACAGCCTACTGTATCCTATCAAAACCAATCTACAACCTACTGTAGCCTATCAAAACTAATCTACAGCCTACTGTATCCTATCAAAACCAATCTACAACCTACTGTAGCCTATCAAAACCAATCTACAACCTACTGTAGCCTATCAAAACCAACACTAGTCTACTGTAGCCTATCAAAACCAATTTCCCATTAGAATGTATCACCTTTTTATATTTTATTAAATCCTCCTGCTGCAGGATTATTGTCCTCCTGTGACGTGTAAAATAGTAGTTACAGCAACACATCAACATCCATAACTTCAACCCTATCTCTGCATTATTCATTCATTCAACATGCTTTATTCATTTGTTCAGGCATCTGGAATAAACAGATCTGGACAGCTTAAGCCCCATCCATCCATCCGTCCAGTTTTCCAGACAGACTGTACTCTGAAGGAAGGACTGATCAATAGCTGGACTGTGACTGTTGACCCTACAGGAACCCTCAGATCTTCCTGTCCTGGTTTAAGATCTGTCTCTCTAGCTACAGGGACTGGAGAAACTAGAAGTCCATCCACACACTCACAAGGCTCAGACTTGTTTACAGTTCTGGTTCTGTAATGGCTACTGGGAATAAACAGACTAGTCGATTCACTCACAAGGTTGCGTACCAGGGTTGGGGTCAATTCCACTTCAATCCATTCAATTGCTTTTTAAAATTGACGAGTTGCTTTTCGATGTACTCCCTAAATGGACTCAATTAAATTGGAATTGGAATTTGAGTCAATCCATTAGGTTGAACACAGTGGTTGACATTATATAACTTAAACATGGTCTCTCTGCCCTTGACCAGCACAAAAACATCCTGTGGCGGACTGCAATAGCATCGAATAGTCCCCGCAATATGCAACTGTTCAGGGAAGTCAGGAACCAATACACACAGTCAGTCAGGAAAGCAAAGGCTAGCTTTTTCAAGCAGAAATACGCTTCCTGTAGCTCTAGCTCCAAAAAGTTTTGGGACACTGTAAAGTCCATGGAGAACAAGAGCACCTCCTCCCAGCTGCCCACTGCACTGAGGCTAGGTAACACGGTTACCACCGATAAATCCATGATAATCGAACATTTCAATAAGCATTTCTCAACGGCTGGCCATGCCTTCCTCTTGGCTACTGCAACCCCGGCCAACAGCTCCGCCGCCCCCCCCCCCCCCCGCAGCTACTCGCCCAAGCCTTCCCAGCCTCTCCTTCACCCATATCCAGACAGCAGATGTTCTGAAAGATCTGCAAAACCTGGACGCGTACAGATCAGCTGGGCTAGACAATCTGCACCCTCTCTTTCTAAAACTATCCACCACCATTGTTGCAACCCCTATAACCAGCCTGTTCAACCTCTCTTTCGTATCGTCCGAGATCCCTAAAGATTGGAAAGCTGCCGCGGTCATCCCCCTCTTCAAAGGGGGTGACACCCTAGACCCGAACTGTTACAGACCTATATCCATCCTGCCCTGCCTATCTAAAGTCTTCGAAAGCCAAGTTAATAAACAGATCACTGACCATTTCGAATCCCACCGTACCTTCTCCGCTGTGCAATCCGGCTTCTGAGCTGGTCACGGGTGCACCTCAGCCACGCTCAAGGTACTAAACGATATCATAACTGCCATCGATAAAAGACAGTACTGTCCAGCTTCATCGACCTGGCCAAGGCTTTCGACTCTGTCAATCACCGTAGTCTTATCGGCAGACTCAATAGCCTTGGTTTTTCTAATGACTGCCTCGCCTGGTTCACCAACTACTTTGCAGACAGAGTTCAGTGTGTCAAATCGGAGGGCATGTTGTCCGGACCTCTGGCAGTCTCTATGGGGATACCACAGGGTTCAATTCTCGGGCCGACTCTTTTCTCTGTATATATCAATGATGTCGCTCTTGCTGCGGGCGATTCCCTGATCCACCTCTACACAGACAACACCATTCTGTATACTACTGGTCCTTCCTTGGACACTGTGCTATCGAACCTCCACACAAGCTTCAATGCCATACAACACTCTTTCCGTGGCCTCCAGCTGCTCTTAAACACTAGTAAAACCAAATGCATGCTTTTCAACCGCCCAACTAGCATCACCACCCTGGACGGTTCCGACCTAGAATATGTGGACAACTATAAATACCTAGGTGTCTGGCTAGACAGTAAACTCTCCTTCCAGACTCATATTAAACATCTCCAATCCAAAATCAAATCTAGAATCGGCTTTCTATTTTGCAACAAAGCCTCCTTCACTCACGCCGCCAAACTTACCCTAGTTAAACTGACTATCCTATCGATCCTCGACTTCGGCGATGTCATCTACAAAATAGCTTCCAACACTCTACTCAGCAAACTGGATCACAGTGCCATCCGTTTTGTTACCAAATCACCTTATACCACCCACCACTGCAATCTGTATGCTCCAGTCGGCTGGCCCTCGCTACATACTATAAGTCTATGCTAGGTAAAGCTCCGCCTTATCTCAGTTCACTGGTCACGATAACAACACCCACCTGTAGCACACGTTCCAGCAGGTATATCTCACTGATCATTCCCAAAACCAACACCTCATTTGGCCGCCTTTCCTTCCAGTTCTCTGCTGCCAGTGATTGGAACGAATTGCAAAAATCGCTGAAAAGTTGGAGACTTTTATTTCCCTCACCAACTTTAAACATCAACTATCTGAGCAGCTAACCGATCACTGCAGCTGTACATAGTTCATCTGTAAATAGCCCACCCAATCTACCTACCTCATCCCCATACTGTTTTTCTGCTCTTTTGCACACCAGTATCTCTACTTGCACATCATCTGCTCATGTATCATTCCAGTGTTAATATGCTAAATTGTAATTATTCACTCCTATGTCCTATTTATTGCCTTACCTCCTCATGCCTTTTGCACACACTGTATATAGACTTTATTTTTTCTACTGTGCCATTGACTTGTTTATTGTGTTATTGGCTTGTTTATTGTTTACTCCATGTGTAACTCTGTGTTGTTGTCTGTGTCACAATGTTTTGCTTCATCTTGGCCAGGTCACAGTTGCAAATGAGAACTTGTTCTCAACTGGCCCACCTGGTTAAATAAAGGTGAAATCAAATAAAAAGGCTTCGATTGGCCTCCATTTCCCCTGACCCACCATCTCTCTCCCTTCCATAGTGCTGAGCAATTAGTGCTTTTTGAGGTCGGTTCGGTTTTTGTTTGTTTATAATAAAAATAATCACGGTTTTCGATTGAGATTATTTGATATTAGATGCACTATGTGGGTTAAATGCTATAACACAGAATTTGTTTTCTCCATAAAGGTTCCATGATGTTAGTGACTGCCCATTTATGCTTTTTATCCATACTCTATTCACGTTACGTTACATTAATAAGATATTTCAGTTGTGTGTGTATTACATTTGTTTTCTTTGATGAGCTGCTGCCTACGGTGTCTGACAAAAATCACTATTTTAGTTCTTCAAAGTAATAAGGAATTATTTTACAACTGCTGAATATTAATCAATCAAATGTATTTATAAAGTTGT
The DNA here is from genome assembly GCF_034236695.1 of Oncorhynchus nerka. Taxonomy (NCBI): domain Eukaryota; kingdom Metazoa; phylum Chordata; class Actinopteri; order Salmoniformes; family Salmonidae; genus Oncorhynchus; species Oncorhynchus nerka. The sequence goes on along the minus strand of NW_027040083.1, from coordinate 80,724 downwards.
TGTCAAAGTGCTTATACAGAAACCCAGCCTAAAAGAGAGAGTCGAGAGAGTCGAGAAGCAGGTCAGGTAGCACGACCGGTGAACAGGTCCGGTTTCCATAGGCAGAACTTCAGAAACTGGATCAGCAGCATGACCAGGTGGCCTGGAGACGGGGACAGCCAGGAGTCGTCCGGCCAGGTAGTCCTGAGGCATGGTCCTAGGGTCCTAAGTCCTCCGGAAGAGAGAGAGAGAGCGACAGAGAGAGAGAGAAAGATGGGAGAATAAGAGGAAGCATACCTAAGATCACTCAGGACACCAGATAAGACAGGAGAATTACACCGGATATGACAGACTGACCCTAGCCTCCCAGCACATAGACTATTGCAGCATAGATACTGGAGACTGAGAAAGGGGGATCAGGGGACACTGTGGCCCTGTCCAAAGTTATTCCCGGACAGGGCCAACCAGGTAGGATATAACCCCACCCACTTTGGAAAACCATAGCCCCCACACCACTAAACGGATACAACAGACTAACTACCTTGAGACAAGGCCAAATATAGCCCATAAAGAGCTACCCCACCACATGAGCCCAGGGACAGGAAGGATGGGAGAGCGCGAGCAAGCCAGTGACTCAGTCCCCTTAATAAGGTCAGAGGCAGAGAATCCCAGTGGAGAGAGGGGAGCCGGCCAGGCAGAGACAGCAAGGTTGGTTTCGTCAGTCCAGTTCCTTACCGTTCACCTTTGAACCCCTGGACCAGACTATACTCAATCATGGGACCTACTGAATAGATGAGTCTTCAGTAAAGGTTGAGACCGAGCTTGCGTCTCTCACATGGATCTGGAGACCATTCCATAAAAATGGAGCTCTATAGGAGAAAGCCCTGCGCACCAGCTGTTTGGTTAGAAATTCTAGGGACAATAAGAAGCCCTGTGTCTTGTGACCGTAGCATAGGTGTAGGTATGTACAGCAGGACCAAATCGGAGAGATATGTAGGAGCAAGTCCAAGTAATGCTTTGTAGGTTAGCAGTAAAACTAGCACTGGAGTAATATGATCACATTTTGGGGGGTTCTAGTCAAGATTCTAGTAGTAGCAGTGTTACGTTCCCCAGCAAAAAAAAATTGAAAACAATTGTCAAGGTGACACCAATCGGTGCACCTGACGTGCTAACCTCAAAATAGAAATGAAAAAGCCTATGCCTGTAACACCTTCGTCACGCCCTGGTCTTAGTATTTTGTGTTTTCTTTATTATTTTGGTCAGGCCAGGGTGTGACATGGGTTATTTATGTGGTGTGTTTTGTCTTGTTTTTTTTGTAGGTCATGGGATTGTGGTATAGTAGAGTTGTCTAGGTAAGTCTATGGTTGCCTAGAGTGGTTCTCATTCAGAGGTAGGTGTTTATCGTTGTCTCTGATTGGGAACAATATTTAGGCAGCCATATTCTTTGAGTGTTTCGTGGGTGATTGTTCCTGTCTCTGTTTGCACCAGATAGGGCTGGTTTGTTTTTTTACGGTATGTATTGTTTGTGATTATCTTTATTAAAGATGTATCGCCATAACCACGCTGCATTTTGGTCCTCCTCTCCTTCGACGGAAGAAAACCTTAACAACCTTCCCCGTTAAGACAACAAATATATCCCATTTTTTTGGTTGGACAAGTCTGCTCCCAGTAAATAGAAAACAACTTCCATCTCGTATCAATGATTAACCTAAAATGCGTCACCTCCTCCACTATACAACAATTAAATACAAGACAGACACTTTTTTCCCACTTCATCGGTAGGCTAGGCCTCACTCCATCGACACCAGAACCAATAATAAGATCCAAAACTCGAGTTCCACATTACACAAAATAACTTCCATGCAACCCATCTCCACGCCTTGTACTAACACACTGTAACCAGTTGTTGAAGTGTGAGACAAAGGCAAAACACCCTCCAAAATGAAGGATTGTATCGCCCCAGTGTCTCGCACTATCTTCACCAGCTGTTTAACAGTATCTCCACTCTGCAGAGACACGAACCTGAACCTCTGAAACAAAGGGTTCCAAAATCGTGTTTATTAAGATACACACTAGTCACAACTAGAGGTTTAAATTGCAGGCAGCATACCACCCTGCATACCACTGCTGGCTTACTTCTAAAGCTAAGTAGGGTTGGTCCTGGTCAGTCCCTAGATGGGAGACCAGATGCTGCTGGAAGTGGTGTTGGAGGTCCAGTAGGAGGCACTCTTTCCTCTGGTCTAAAAAAATATCCCAACGTCCCAGGGCAGTGTCCCCAATCACTGCCCTGGGACATTGGGGTATTTTTTGTAGGGTGCTGTCTTTTGGCTGGGACGTTAAACAGGTGTCCTGACTCTCTGAGGTCATTAAAGATCCCATGGCATTTATTGTAAGGGGTGTTAACCCCGGTGTCCTGGCTAAACTCCCAATCGGGCCTTAAACCATCGTGGTCACCTAATAATCCCCAGTTTACAATTGGCTCATTCATCCCCCTCCTCTCCCCTGTAACTATTCCCCAGGTCGTTGCTGCAAATGAGAACGTGTTCTCAGTCAACTTACCTGGTAAAATAACGGAAAAATAAAATAAAAATAATGGGCTGGAGTGCTCCCACAAGAAGAAACATATTTTTCTCTCTCTCATTTTTCTGTTCCAACTTAGGACACTGAGAGAAACCATCCTACTAAGGAGATGACAAATCAGCGCAGGTGTAACACATACCGATTAACGAGGTGACACCAAAGTCCAAATCTCAAAATATAAATGGAGAAGCCAAAGCCTGTAACAGCAGTAAAACCTTGAAATCAGCCCTAGCCTTAACAGAAAGCCAGTGTAGAGGCTAGAACTGGAGTAATATGATCAAATGTTTGGGTTCTCGTCAAGACTCTAGCAGCCATATGTGACCGACCGGCTCGATTCGGTCCGATGTAGCAAAATTAGAAATAGTGTTTTTTACATTGGATAAAAGTAAAGACTCAGAGCTAGATAATAGTACCTCAGACACATAAGATGAGGAACAATGGGAAAGTCATTCTGCTTTGAAAGTTTATAAACTTGTAAAACCACTTTTGAGAAAATGGCCTTTGAATGTTTTGGTACACCTACTGGAGAGCTGTACATTGTCTACACCCATTCAGCATCGTTCACACCCTCTTAAGCATTAGCCCCACCCCTTCAGCATCGTTCACACCCTCTTAAGCATTAGCCCCACCCATTCAGCATTGTTCACACCCTCTAAAGGATTAGCCCCACCCATTCAGCATCGTTCACACCCTCTAAAGCTTTAGCCCCACCCATTCAGCATCGTTCACACCCTCTAAAGCTTTAGCCCCACCCATTCAGCATCATTCACATCCTCTAAAGCTTTAGCCCCACCCATTCAGCATCATTCACACCCTCTTAAGCATTAGCCTCACCCATTCAGCATCGTTCACACCCTCTAAAGCTTTAGCCCCACCCATTCAGCATCATTCACACCCTCTTAAGCATTAGCCCCACCCATTCAGCATCGTTCACACCCTCTAAAGCTTTAGCCCCACCCATTCAGCATCGTTCACACCCTCTTAAGCATTAGCCCCACCCATTCAGCATCGTTCACACCCTCTAAAGCTTTAGCCCCACCCATTCAGCATCATTCACACCCTCTTAAGCATTAGCCCCACCCATTCAGCATCGTTCACACCCTCTTAAGCATTAGCCCCACCCATTCAGCATCGTTCACACCCTCTTAAGCATTAGCCCCATCCATTCAGCATCATTCACACCCTCTTAAGCATTAGCCCCATCCATCTCTTTAAGGATTCACATGTGAATGTGCTAAACAGAGATTTCAAGACTAACGGCTGGTCTATACTACATCTATCAACATGTCTGTGACATCATAAACGTTCTATTGTCGTCCGACATCAAACTTGTCGTTTCGCGTTAATGAACAAGTATAAACCCGTAATCTACAGGCTGCATGACAGCCACATCCTGGTGGTCCAACATAACGGTAAATTAGCTGGCTAGCCAGTTCAAATAACGACCATATCATATAGCTGACAACTTCTTAACTTCTTAGCTAATCTGTATTCATTATTGCAGGAAAATAAACTCACAACAAGATAATAATTTACAAGCTAATTACAGAATATAGCTTAAGGTCCTGAGTGTGACAAAATAAAAGCAGGGCATTCTATCTGAGATTTTTTTTAAACTTGGACACTGTCTCATGTTGTTATTCACATTACCATCTCTGGTAAACACACATTATATCAAATGAAATCTAAGTTTATTTGTCACATGCACAGGACACAGAACGTGTAACCGGTACAGGGAAATGGTTAGACATCTAGCTAGCTAGCTAAACAATGAACCATAATCCAAACACAAGATGTTACTACCCTGCATGAATCTACAGGTAGGTAATCAACTAGGTTCAATGTTAGCTAGCTAGCTAACATTAGGCTATAATTAGCAATGAAAATGGTCTGCGATAAGAATAATATTACTACACAGATCATACACGTAACTTTAGCTAGCGAGCCAGCCAGCCAGCTAACGTTAGCTAGCTACCTAACAGTATGATTTAACTTAAAATGAAAATGACTTTAAGTCAAAATTAGAAACGTATAATATCTGAAAATGTAGCTAGTTAGACTCTCTTACCTGTATACATGGATGAACGCTTCTCCCTCTCTGTCACGGATTCCATGGTTGCCCTTTGTTTGAAGATGTAACCCGGAGACAGGTGTTATATTCCACAGCCTTAAGTTTGTTCTCTTTTCAATCAAACAGAATTTTCTCAATTTCCTTAGCTATCATACTCTGCTTCCACCGGCAATTCCACTGATTTCAAAATTCGGTCCTCTAAAAAGTGGAGAGCAACACATTTGAAGCTGTTCGTGATATATTTAAATAAAGCCGAGTTAGAAGGGACGACACATACTGAGCCGCTATAGATAGAAGCGTGGCTAAACCAACTGGGCTCGTAATTTAACCATTTTAATTTGTATTTACAGATGGCATACAAGTTTGTTATTAAGGCCCATGAAAGTTCATATGTTCCAGAAGGCATTTCTGCCAAAAAACACATTTTGATAAATAATAAATATTTACACTCAAATGCCTCTAACCTTGAAGTTCAACGAGTCACATATTAAGCACTAGCTGAAGTTTATTTAGTGCCAGTGGCGCTGGAGGAGGGAAGCCCTCTTGCCGCACCCTCCCAGCGCCTTTCTGGCACCTTCCGTGTTGGGTGGGTATAATGGAGCCCTGCTGAGGGTAATGGGTCAATCAAGTGTGTGAATGGCTGGACAATCGAACCCAACAGTTGATTAGACTGCTGCTCCCATGCAAGGGAAAGGACTGGAGACAGTAGCAGACATGTTGGGGCTGAAAGACTCTCTGTTTTAGATATTTTAACCTTTATTTAACGAGGCAAGTCAGTTAAGAACAAATTCTTATTTATAATGACGGCCTACCAAGATGCAAAAGGCCTTCTGTGGGGATGGGGGCTGGGATAAAAACACACAACGTGGCAAAACACACCACGACAACAGCGATACCACAACACTACATAAAGAGAGACATAAGACAACAACACAGCATGGCAGCAAAACATGACAACACAGCATGGTATCAACACAACATGACAACAACATGGTAGCTTGTTGTTAACCTTTGTTATTTGAAGTTATAATTTAAGTTTATTCTTTGTAAGCATTTCTGTTGGTCAATTATTAAATAAAACCTATGTTTGAACCGTTTACTCTGCCTCACTGAGCCTCTGTACCCTGAGACCCACTTAGCTGTGGTCCGTGGCAGTGGCCTCTCCCCAGGCTTTGTCACAAATGGTGGAGAATGCGGGCACAAGCAGCTCTTGCTATCCCGGATGGCCATGAGCTAGGCTGTGCAGTCTCGGTACATCGCTCCCTGGAGGCAGAGTGCAGTTCATTTAAAGTTAAAGTAATGCCAAGAAGAAAAGCTAAAAGTAGACCATCAAGAGCGTGAAGCTCAAGAGGACCTCTTCCCACTGCTCTACAAGAGTCTGGTGGAAGACCAGGATTTCACCCCGCTTCTAGAACAGAAGAAGAAGTCAGAGGCCCTCTTCCCACTGCTCTACAAGAGTCTGGTGGAAGACCAGGATTTCACCCCGCTTCTAGAACAGGAGAAGAAGTCAGAGGCCCTCTTCCCACTGCTCTACAAGAGTCTGGTGGAAGACCAGGATTTCACCCCGCTTCTAGAACAGAAGAAGAAGTCAGAGGCCCTCTTCCCACTGCTCTACAAGAGTCTGGTGGAAGACCAGGATTTCACCCCGCTTCTAGAACAGGAGAAGAAGTCAGAGGCCCTCTTCCCACTGCTCTACAAGAGTCTGGTGGAAGACCAGGATTTCACCCCGCTTCTAGAACAGGAGAAGAAGTCAGAGGACCTCTTCCCACTGCTCTACAAGAGTCTGGTGGAAGACCAGGATTTCACCCCGCTTCTAGAACAGAAGAAGAAGTCAGAGGACCTCTTCCCACTGCTCTACAAGAGGCTGGTGGAAGACCAGGATTTCACCCCGCTTCTAGAACAGAAGAAGAAGTCAGAGGACCTCTTCCCACTGCTCTACAAGAGTCTGGTGGAAGACCAGGATTTCACCCCGCTTCTAGAACAGAAGAAGAAGTCAGAGGCCCTCTGCACCAGTGACCTAGGGCTGTCGACATCCCTGGTCATCGACTTCTCACAGCTGAAGGGGTGGTTTGGCTGGTGTGGAAGCCCTAGCCGTCACTGGTTGGACTGTTTGGACGGCCATGATCCAGAATTCTGTTGAAGCTGTGAAGACTTTGGACACGACTGGCAGATGTGCCCAAACCCTCAGTTTCCCTTATTTTCCACCATCATTTGCAAATAAATTCATAAAAAATCCTACAATGTGATTTTCTGGATTTTTCCCCCTCATTTTGTCTGTCATAGTTGAAGTGTAACCTATGATGAAAATTACAGGCCTCTCTCATCTTTTTAAGTGGGAGAACTTGCACAATTGGTGGCTGACTAAATACTTTTTTGCCCCACTGTATATGACCCAGGAGGCCTGTAAACAGTAGCAACAAAAAGTGATAGAGTAGGCTGTGTAGATTTTATGACTAGAACCTCAAAAGATGAAAATGCAGTCTTTTCTTCTTCATAAATTGACATTTTCTGTCATAAATGTGAGCAACAAATGTGCCTTTGGGGGAATGTGCAGGGCATATGGTCACTAGTGTAACCAGGAGGAGAGGCCTCATTAAATTCATCAGGCTTGAGCCAAGTTTCAGACAGGCTAATCACATCAAGTTTATGATCAGTGATTAGTTCATTGACTTTGACTACCTTGGAAGTGAGGGATCTAACATTAAGTAGTACTATTTTGAGATGTGAGGTATTATGTCTTAAAAAATGACAGGAACTGCTCACGCAAACACCGCCATGTTTAGTTTTGCCCGACCTCAAGCACAGACACTGGTCTCAATGTGGAAAACTGAGCTGACTACGCTGACTGTGCAGAGAGGCAGACTCCACCAAACTGGCAGGCTAGCTAACATCTTGGCCTGCACCCTATCTCATTGTGGCGCTAGAGGAGTTAGAACCCTGTTTATGTTGATAGATAAGATGAGAGCACCAATGCAGCTAGGATGGAGTCCTGTTTGTGGGTAAGACACAGAAAGAGGGCCAATTATCTACACATTGTATTTTGTGGGAGGGGCAGAAAACACTTTTTGAAGCAGCGGTTAAGTTGTGCAAGTCTGCTGGAGAGCTCATCACTCTCCCTAACTCGAAGGTGGACTTAAGACAATTACTCATTGCTGACACGTCTTTCTGGCTAAGTTACACGCTGAACCTATCTTGCGCTTGGTGACCTCTGACTGTTTCATCCTAACATCGTTGGTGCCGACGTGGATAACAGTATCCCTATACTCTCTATACACTGGCCAGTTTTAGACTTAGCCAGCACCTTATTCAGATTAACCCATACGTCGATAGCCCTGCCCCCTGGTAAACAGTGTATGATCGCTGGATGATTCGCTTTAAGTCTAATACTGTGGGTAATAGAGTCGCCAATGACTAGGGTTTTTAATTTGTCTGAGCTAATGGTGAGAGGCTTAGGTGGCTTAGACCTCGTAACGGGAGGAGGAGAGACCCGAGACTCCTTGGACTCCGACTTGTTGCTTAGTGGGGAAAACCGGTTGAGAGTTTTGATTGAGCATGCAGACAACATTTCTTTCCAGAAGCTATGGGGACCGTGCTGGGGGGATTACCACAACTACCTGTACTTACTGGGGTTGGGTTAAATGCAGAAGACACATTTCAGTCTCAGAAGGCATTCAGCTGTACAACTGACTAGGTATCTCCCTTTCCGGTGGCACAGACGCTGTTTCATCCTTCCTACACTTAAATTGCCCTTGCCTAACGATTGCTTCTAAAGCCGGGCATGAAACTCAGCTATCCTCACCATAAGGCAATAGTTCTCCTGCCTATGACGAGCACAGCTGGAATCCTTAATGGTGAAACAGCCACGCCCATTTGCAATATTACAACAACACAGAAGTTACTGTAAACAGCCAACACTGTTTTTTCCCCCTTAGGACATCACTGAACAGGACAATATATACTGCATATATGTGATATCTGACCTGGGAGGTGACGATAGACAGCATGACTGACTTAATGTCAAGACTCAAGCCCTCCCTTTGTGCCGAGCCGAGCCGGGTTCCATGACTTCTCACATTAGCATATCTGACCTGGAAGTATATTTGACCTGGAAGTATATTTGACCTGGAAGTATATCTGACCTGGAAGTATATTTGACCTGGAAGTATATTTGACCTGAAGCTATAGTATATCTGACTACATTAGTGTTCTAGCCACTCTTCTCTCTCTCTCTCTCTCTCTCTCTCTCTCTCTCTCTCTCATCGTATGCTGTTGTGTTGTGTTGTGTTGTAAGGCCCTGTGGCTATTCCTATTCTAGCAGAATGGTACGTTTTAATGAGGCTGTGTGAGCCTGTACGTTATGGTTTTTAGTTATGGATGAATGTTTCCTCAGAGCTATGTGTCATCAACAGCAGCAGAGTAATAATAATGAAATAACAATAGAATGGGAGGATTTGGGAGGAACCTGTTTTCATGTCAACACTTTGAAGAGTTTTATTCCAAAACGCTATATATACATTTTTAGAAATGTTGGTAAATTAGCATTTAGTGTTATGAAAGAGATTGGTGTGTTTTTTTTCCCACTTTCTAAATCATGGCATGTTTGTTTTTTTGGGACAGATATGTATCACTTGAGGGTTTATTTCAGAGAGACAAAATAATCATGTTGTTTTTGCAAAATACTATAAATCTGCTTCACACTCAGAGAACTAAGTAGTAGCGCTAGTTAAATAATAAATAAACACGGAAATATAAGATCTGTGTGTAAAACATACATTTGACATTTTATTAATTTAACAGACACTCTTATCTAGAGCGACTTTCAGTTAAGTGCATTCATCTTAACCCACTAGAGTCAATTTCCGCGGCCCCACGGAAATCTAATTAGCATCAGAAAACAATCCCTATACAGTAGTGTCAGTTTAAGCTAGATATACACTACATCAACAAAAGTATGTGGACACCTGCTCTTCGAACATCTCATTCCAAAATCGTGGGTATTAATATGGAGTTGGTCCCCCCCTTTTGCTGCTATAACAGCCTCCACTCTTCTGGGAAGGCTTCCCACTAGATGTTGGTACATTGCTGCTATAACAGCCTCCACTCTTCTGGGAAGGCTTTCCTCTAGATGTTGGTACATTGCTGCTATAACAGCCTCCACTCTTCTGGGAAGGCTTTCCACTAGATGTTGGTACATTGCTGCTATAACAGCCTCCACTCTTCTGGGAAGGCTTTCCTCTAGATGTTGGTACATTGCTGCTATAACAGCCTCCACTCTTCTGGGAAGGCTTTCCACTAGATGTTGGTACATTGCTGCTATAACAGCCTCCACTCTTCTGGGAAGGCTTCCCACTAGATGTTGGTACATTGCTGCTATAACAGCCTCCACTCTTCTGGGAAGGCTTTCCTCTAGATGTTGGTACATTGCTGCTATAACAGCCTCCACTCTTCTGGGAAGGCTTTCCACTAGATGTTGGTACATTGCTGCTATAACAGCCTCCACTCTTCTGGGAAGGCTTCCCACTAGATGTTGGAACATTGCTGCGAGGACTTGCTTCCATTCAGCCATAAGAGCATTAGTGAGGTCAAGCACTGATGTTGGGTGTTCATCCCAAAGGTGTACGATGGGGTTGAGGTCAGGGTTCTGTGCAGGTCAGTCAGGTTCTTCCACACCGATCTCGACAAACCAATTCTGTATGGGCCTCGCTTTGTGCACGGGGGGGCAGTGTCATGCAGAAACAGGAAAAGGCCTTCCCCAAACTGTTGCCACAAAGTTGGATGCACAGACTCATCTAGAATGTTATTGTATGTAGTGTTAAGAGTTCCTTCACTGGAACTAAGGGGCCTAGCATGAACCATGAAACACAGCCAAAGACCATTATATTCCTCCTCCACCAAACATTACAGTTGGCACTATGCATAAGGACAGGTAGCGTTCTCCTGGCATCCACCAAACCCAGATTCGTTCATCGGACTGCCAGATGGTGAGGCGTGATTCAGAGAACGCATTTACACACATAGGCTTGTGTGCGGCTGCTCTGCCACGGAAACCCATTACATGAAGCTCCTGACGAACAGTTCTTGTGCTGACATTGCT
>NW_027040083.1:0-65000 GCF_034236695.1 Oncorhynchus nerka | reverse complement strand
ATAATAACACATTAAAGCAATAGTAGTAGACCAGTGTATACATGACTGAGAAGACACATGACATGGCATGAAAGACAAAACAAAAATAAATGGGAAACATTACTGACATTACATTGTACTTTTCCCTGGCTGTCCCTCAGGTTGTGGCAGGAGGACAGATTTTGGCTTTTCACCCAATATATCTTTAATAGATAATAATAATAATTTTGGGAAATAAATATTCTCTTAGGTCTGAGTATTTGTCACAGTGTAATAGGAAATGCAGCTCTGTCTCTACCTCTCCCCTGGGGCAGAGTGAGCACAGCCTGTTCTCTCTGGGTAGCCAGGTTAGTCTGTGACGACCGGTCTCTACAGCCAGACTGTGCTCACTGAGTCTTTACCTAGTCCGTGTTTTTCTCAGTTTTCTATCAGTTACAGTGGTCAGATAGTCTCTCTCTCTCGACCCATCTCTTTCTCTCTGTCTACCCATCTCTCTCTCCTTCCCTCCATCCCCCTCCCCCTCGCTCTCCCCCCATCACTCCCTCTCTCTCCCCACATTGCTCTCTGTCTCTCTCTATCTCGGTCTCTCTTGCCCCCCCCATCACTCCCTCTCTCCCCCACATCGCTCTCTGTCTCTCTCTATCTCGGTCTCTCTTGCCCCCCCATCACTCCCTCTCTCTCCCCACATCGCTCTCTGTCTCTCTCTATCTCGGTCTCTCTTGCCCCCCCCATCACTCCCTCTCTCTCCCCACATCGCTCTCTGTCTCTCTCTATCTCGGTCTCTCTTGCCCCCCCATCACTCCCTCTCTCTCCCCACATCGCTCTCTGTCTCTCACTATCTCGGGGTCTCTCTCGCCCCATCACTCCCTCTCTCTCGCCCCCATCTCTCCCTCTCTCTCGCCCCCATCTCTCCCTCTCTCTCGCCCCCATCTCTGCCTCTCTCTCCCCCCCCCCATCTCTCCCTCTCTCTCGCCCCCATCTCTCACTCTTGATGTAGTCATTGCGTGCTAGGAATATGGGACTAAATAGCAAACTTTTGACTACTTTAATACACTATAGGTTAATTTGTCCCAATACTGTATTTGTTATGACAACTTCAAATGGGCAGATACTTAAAGTGCTTTTCATCTCTAAATGGTAAAACAGATATGTATGAAAATACCCTCAAATAAAAGGTGACACGCAGTACTGTCGCATCATATGAAATATTTTATCTCAAATCCAAAATGCTGGAGTATAAAATAAGAGTTTTATCTTCTCTGTCTAAATAAATGCGTAAGGGGAAGTTGATATCTCCATGGTAGAACAGTGTTTATATCTCTCCTATGTGGACAATGTGTAGTGGATTCCTGTCTGTACAGGTTGGAAATGTCCTGGACCGCTGGTGTGTTCACTGGAGACTGTATATGTGTTTCAGGGATTATGATCTCATGTAAGTGGGGGTGTTCTGCTGTATGCCCTGGTCACTAACTAACCGACGCCCTGGTCACTAACTAACCGATGCCCTGGTCACTAACTAACCGATGCCCTGGTCACTAACTAACCGACGCCCTGGTCACTAACTAACCGATGCCCTGGTCACTAACTAACCGATGCCCTGGTCACTAACTAACCGATGCCCTGGTCACTAACTAACCGACGCCCTGGTCACTAACTAACCGATGCCCTGGTCACTAACTAACCGATGCCCTGGTCACTAACTAACCGATGCCCTGGTCACTAACTAACCGATGCCCTGGTCACTAACTAACCGACGCCCTGGTCACTAACTAACCGACGCCCTGGTCACTAACTAACCGATGCCCTGGTCACTAACTAACCAACGCCCTGGTCACTAACTAACCGACTCCCTGGTCACTAACTAACCGACTCCCTGGTCACTAACTAACCGACGCCCTGGCCACTAACTAACCAACGCCCTGGTCACTAACTAACCGATGCCCTGGTCACTAACTAACCGACGCCCTGGTCACTAACTAACCGACGCCCTGGTCACTAACTAACCGACGCCCTGGTCACTAACTAACCGACTCCCTGGTCACTAACTAACCGACGCCCTGGTCACTAACTAACCGACGCCCTGGTCACTAACTAACCGACGCCCTGGTCACTAACTAACCGATGCCCTGGTCACGAACTAACCGATGCCCTGGTCACTAACTAACCGATGCCCTGGCCCACGAACTAACCGATGCCCTGGTCACTAACTAACCGATGCCCTGGCCACTAACTAACCGACGCCCTGGTCACTAACTAACCGATGCCCTGGTCACTAACTAACCGATGCCCTGGTCACTAACTAACCGACGCCCTGGCCACTAACTAACCGACGCCCTGGTCACTAACTAACCGATGCCCTGGTCACTAACTAACCGATGCCCTGGTCACTAACTAACCGATGCCCTGGTCACTAACTAACCGATGCCCTGGCCACTAACTAACCGACGCCCTGGTCACTAACTAACCGATGCCCTGGCCACTAACTAACCAATGCCCTGGTCACTAACTAACCGATGCCCTGGCCATTAACTAACCAACACTCTGGTCACTAACTAACCAACACCCTGGTCACTAACCAACCAACACCCTGGTCACTAACCAACACCCTGGTCACTAACCAACACCCTGGTCACTAACCAACCAACACCCTGGTCACTAACCAACACCCTGTCAACTAAACTGACACACACAGAAAGAGCATGTAACACTAGCTCTGGCATGGAGGCACCTCCTTTCATCTCTCTCTCTCTGAAATGGCCCCCTCATACCAGGACATTGCCAGATATGGAAACAACTTGAGACTGTGTATAGTAGAGTGGGTGTATGCCTGTGAGAGTATGTGTGTGACTGTGTATATGCCTGTGAATGGTAGAGAGTGTGAGAAAGGAAAGGGGGATACATAGTCAGTTGTACAACTGAATGTATTCAACTGAAATGTGTCTTCCTCATTTAACCCAACCCCTCTGAATCAGAGAGGTGGGGGGGGGGCTGCCATAATCAGCATCCACATCTTCAGCACCCAGGGAACAGTGGGTTAACTGCCTTGCTCAGGGGGCAGAATGACAGATTTTTACCTTGTCAGCTCGGGGATTTGATCCAGCAACCTTTCGGTTACCAAACGCTCTAACCACTAGGCTACCAGCCAAGGGTGTATGTGAGAGGGTGTGTGGGTGACTGTGTATAGTAGAGTGAGTGTGTGTGTATGACTGTATATAGTAGAAAGTGTGTGTGTGTGGGTGACTGTGTATAGTAGAGTGTGTGTGTGTGTGTGTGTGTGTGTGTGTGTGTGTGTGTGTGTGTGTGTGTGTGTGTGTGTGTGTGTGTGTGTGTGGTAGTGTGTGTGCCTATGAGGAAGTGTATCAGACAGACAATCAAAAATGGGACTCTCATCCCTGTTGCACTTAAGGAAGTAAGAAGGGGTCAGGCACCAGCAAATGGGAGAAGAGCTCTGTTGCCAAGTGTACTGTAGAGCTTTCCAAGGACGTAACAAAGGCTTTTTACTTGTCAGAATGAGTAGTGTTTACACACAGGTAATGGCTAACCCGCCCATTAGCTTATGTTCCATTCTAGTGTGTGTGTGTGTGCGTGCGTGCGTTTGTGTGTATCCAACAAGCACTTTTCCTAGAACAGAGCTACCAGCCACATGACAACGATGTACTTAAAAGATAGCCTCATTTGGATTTTTTTTGCAAACTAAGATGTTCCCAAGAAAGGATTAATTAATTAATTAATTAGTTTATAATTAATTAATTATAAACTATATTTAACTATGTGTTCACTCTCATCCTGACAGAAATATGTGATACAAAGCGGGCTTCTTCTAGATTGAAATACATTTGGCCCAGAATGGACGGTGTTGTTTTAATGTTTGCCATATTATCTGTACCTACAGTGGTAAGAAAAAGTATGTGAACTATTTTGAAAATACCTGGATTTCTGCATAAATCGGTTATAAAATTTGATTGGATCTTCATCTAGGGCACAACAATAGACAAACACAGTCTGCTTAAACTAATAACACACAAACAATTATACATGTTCATGTCTTTATTGAACACACCGTGTCAACATTCACAGTGCAGGGTGGGAAAAGTATGTGAACCCTTGGATTTAATAACTGGTTGACCCTCCTTTGGCAGCAATAACCTCAACCAAACGCTTTCTGTTGTTGCGAATCAGACCTGTAACAACGGTCTGGAGGAATTTTGGACCACAACATTGTTTGAGTTCAGCAATATTCTTGGGATGTCTGGTGTGAACTGCTCTCTCGATGTTATGCCACAGCATCTCAAATCGGGTTGAGGTCAGGACTCTGACTGGGCCACTCCAAAAGGCGTATTTTCTTCTGTTGTAGCCAATCTGTTGTTGATTTACTTCTGTGTTTTTGAGTCATTGGCCCGTTGCATCACCCTACTTCTGTTGAGCTTCAATTGGCGGACAGAAAGTCAAACATTCTCCAGTCTTGATAAACTTGGGAATTCATTTTCCCGTCGATGATAACAAGCTGTCCAGGCCCTGAGGCAGCAAAGCAGCCCCAAACCATGATGCTCCCTCCACCATACTTTACAGTTGGGATGAGGTTATGATGATGGTGTGCTGTGCTTTTTTTTCTCCACACAGTGTTGTGTGTTCCTTCCAAACAACTCAACTAGTTTCATCTGTCCACAGAATGTTTTGTCAGTAGCACTGTGGAACATCTAGGTGCACTTTTGCAAATTTTAGACGTTAGATGTTTGTTTTTTTGTACAGCAGTGGCTTCTTCCGTGGTGTCCTCCCATTCTTGTTTCGTATTGTTCGGACTCGTCAACGGAGATGTTAGCATGTTCCAGAGATTCCTGTAAGTCTTTAGCTGACACTCTAGGATTCTTCCTCATTGAGTATTCTGCGCTGTGCTCTTGCAGTCATCTTTGCAGGATGGCCACTCCTAGGGAGAGTATCAACTATGCTGAACTTTCTCCATTTATAGACAATTTGTCTTACTGTGGACTGGTGAACATCCAAGGCTTTTAGAGATACTTTTGTAACCCTTTCCAGCTTTACGCAAGTCAACAATTCTTAATCTTAGGCCTTCTGAGATCTCTTTTATTCGAGGCATGGTTCACATCAGACAATGCTTCTTGTGAAAAGCAAAGAGTGTTTTTATAGGGCAGCTCTAATCAACTCCACTCTCGTCTCATTGATTGGACTCCAGGTTAGCTGACTCCACTGGGCTTTTGGAGAAGTCATTAGCCAAGGGGTTCACATACTTTCCCCACCCTACACTGTCAATGTTTAAATGATAGATTCAATATAGACAAGAAAAATACAATAATTTGTCTGTTATTAGTGTAAGCAGACTGTGTTCGTCTGTTGTTGTGACTGAGAAATTTGATGAGATCAAATTTGATGATCAATTTATGCAGAAATCCAGGTAATTCCAAAGGGTTCACATGCTTTTTCTTGCCACTGTACATGTCATTCCTATAGGGGATTATGGGTCCCTCTCTGGTGGGTTAAATTACACTGCAATGTACAATTGTTGAGAAAGGGGGCTAGTGCCAGAGGTCTAGTCTAGTGGTAACAAAGTCAACTTTAGAGCACACAGTGTTCCATCTCTGTGTTCACCTCTGCACACACCTTTCACCAGACCAGTGTTCCATCTCTGTGTCCACCTCCACACACACACACACACACCTCTCACCAGACCAGTGTTCCATCTCTGTGTCCACCTCCACACACACCTCTCACCAGACCAGTGTTCCATCTCTGTGTCCACCTCCACACACACCTCACCAGACCAGTGTTCCATCTCTGTGTCCACCTCTACACACATACCTCTCACCAGACCAGTGTTCCATCTCTGTGTCCACCTCCACACACACCTCTCACCAGACCAGTGTTCCATCTCTGTGTCCACCTCTACACACACCTTTCACCAGACCAGTATTCCTTCTCTGTGTCCACATCCACACACCTCTCACCAGACCAGTGTTCCATCTCTGTGTCCACCTCCACACACACCTCTCACCAGACCAGTGTTCCATCTCTGTGTCCACCTCCACACACACCTCACCAGACCAGTGTTCCATCTCTGTGTCCACCTCCACACACACCTCACCAGACCAGTGTTCCATCTCTGTGTCCACCTCTACACACACACCTCTCACCAGACCAGTGTTCCATCTCTGTGTTCACCTCCACACACACACCTCTCATCGGTCTGCCCTTCTAATTTATTACGATAAAGTTTTAATTACTGTATCTAACCTAATAAAACAAAAACATAAGAAAGGGGAAATTCTGCCCCCCCCCTGCTTTTCTTGTATAAATACAATACCTTGCTCTTGTTAAAGCTTTTAGAATTGATTTGTTTTTAGTTATTATCGACTCTTCCTGGTTACTGCTGAGAACCGAGCACATTCATTGGCCGGTGAGTGAGGGTCAGAGACCTCTGACACCAGCAGAGGCCAATCACATTTCGGGGCTGTAATAAGAGCATAGAGATAGTCAGGTCTCACTCTGCCCTCTGAACAACAGACCACACCAGTTGAATACATGTATTCTAAAAGACAGATTTTTAATCAGAAATACTTCCTGTTTCGAGGCTAAAATGGTCCCCTGGTTGATTTCTCATCCCAGAGTTGTTTGTTCAGTAACCCAACCCAACCCGTTTTCAGTGACAGATGCACACATGGCTGGGCTAAAGGTGTCCTCATACTAGTTTGGGTTTGCTCCTAGTAGAACTCAGCTAGGCGAAGTGGTACATCTGTGCCAGGCTTACCTTTTAACCTTCGCTTGAAAAAAACGAGAAGAAAAACAAAACAAAAACGTCACTGTCCCTCTTGATAAGAATAATAGGACCGATGCTTATTATTAGTCCTGTTACACACAAGTGTGTCATGGAAATGTTTTTTTTTTGCTTATCCCAACAGCCCCCTGAGACACCTGCCGGGTGTGGGGTCACCATTCTCCAGCATACCTGGAGCAATTGGGGATAAGTGCCTTGCGCAAGGGCACAGCAACATACTTTTTCACCTCCAAGTTTCAAACCAGCGACCTGTCGGTTACTGGCCTAACGCTCTAACCTCGAGGCTACCTGCGCTCTTATAAGACGCCATAGCAACAACATAGCCAGAATACACTTCCACTAAAATAGGGCTAATTAATATAATATATATTTTTTTTAATCTGTAAAAATTTCTTTGCAGAGGTCTTAGTCCCACAATTTTACATCTAAGATGTTTGGTGTAGTATTTATCAATTGAAAAGGTGCATGAACATTTGTTGTCTCTCGTTAAATGACAAACACTTCATTTACATAATAACCCTGTTCATAGCTCCCACGCATACCAGGACTAGTACTATTGACCAATCACTGATGAAAGGGCGTAGACTTTCGGCTACCGGACTTCGTCCTGGCCTCAAGACAATATGTCATGTGGATGAACAGAAAAAACCATCACAACATTTCCACTGGGAAGCTTAAGGCTATATGACAACCTGCCTCCTGTCTCCCAACAGACAGGCCAGGATAATGTGAGGGGGCAGGACAGATGTGAAGACGAATATGATGTACACTAAAGAGATGTGCTGATGCTGTTGCTGTGCTACGGTGGGGTCAGAGTCAGAGTCGGCTGCCTCCCTCCTCCGTCTCCACGGTCTTCTCCCTCTTTTGTCTCTATTGCCTTCCGCCTCGCCTCCCTTCGGCACAAGTCTGCTCTCTCCTCGACTCCTCCGTGTCCTGGAAACCGATAAGTAGTCAAGGATGTTGTCAGTTCTGTTAGCAGGTAAACGGAGGAGTATGCTCACCTCCTCCAATGCCTATTTCAGCAGAGGATGAAGGGAAGTATCCTCCTTGCGGCTAGCGCGGAAGTGTTTTATTTATTGTTTACTTAACCTTTAACTAGGCAAGTCAATTATGAACACATTTTTATTAGCAATGACGGCCTACACCGGCCATATCCTAAACTGGACGACGCTGGACCAATTCTGCGCTGCCCTATGGGACTTCCGATCACGGCCGGTTGTGATAAAGCCCGGTATCTAACCAGGGTCTGTAATGATGCCATTACAACTATATTCTTCATAGCTGTCTATATACCACCGTAGACCGATGCTGGCAATAAAACCGCACTCAATGAGCTGTATTCCGCCATGAGCAAACAGGAAAACGCTCATCCAGAGGCGGCGCTCCTAGTGGCCAGTGACTTTAATGCAGGGAAACTTAAATCAGTTTTACCTCATTTCTATCAGCATGTTAAATGTGCAACCGGAGGGAAAAACACTCTACACCACCTTTACTCCACACACAGAGATGCATACAAAGCTCTCCCTCGCCCTCCATTTGGCAAATCTGG
The DNA here is from genome assembly GCF_034236695.1 of Oncorhynchus nerka. Taxonomy (NCBI): domain Eukaryota; kingdom Metazoa; phylum Chordata; class Actinopteri; order Salmoniformes; family Salmonidae; genus Oncorhynchus; species Oncorhynchus nerka. The sequence continues at coordinate 56,685 of NW_027040083.1, read as the reverse complement.
CCATAATTCTATCCCCCCGATTCTTGCTGACAAACAAAAACTAAAGCAGAAAGCACCAGAGACTCGGTCAATAAGAAAGTGATCAGATGAAGCAAATGCCAAGCTACAGGACTGTTTTGCTATCACATACTGGAATATGTTCCAGGATTCCTCAGATGGCATTGAGGAGTACACCACCTCAATAACTGGCTTCATCAATAAGCGCATCGATGACGTCGTCCCCGCAGTGACTGTACGTACATACCCCAACCAGAAGCCTCTATTACAGGCAACATCCACATCAAGCTAAAGGCTAGAGGTGCCGCTTTCAAGGAGCGAGACTCTAACCCAGAAGCTTATAAGAAATTTCGCTATGCCCTCCGACGAACCATCAAACAGGCAAAGCGTCAATACAGGACTAAGATTGAATCATACTACACCGGCCCGGACGCTTGTCGGATGAGGCAAGGCTTGAAGACTATTACAGACTACAATGGGAAGCACAGCCACGAGCTGCCCAGTGACACGAACATACCAGATGAGCAAAATTACATCTATGCATCTACGCTTTAAGGCTAATAACACTGAACCATGTATGAGAGCACCAGCTGTTCCGGGCATCTGTGTGATCACGCTCTCCATAGCCGATGTGATTAAGACCTTTAAACAGGTCAACATTCACAAGGCCGCAGGCCCAAACGGATTACCATGACGTGTACTCCGAGCATGCGCTGACCAACTGGCAAGTGTCTTCAATGACATTTTCAAACTGTCCCTGACTGACTGACCAACATGTTTCAAGCAGACCACCACTGTCCCTGTGCCCAAGAACCCTAATAACACTCCAATTTGCATATTGCCCCAACAGATCAACAGATGATGAATCTCTATTGCACTCAACACTGCCCTTTCCCACCTGGAAAAATAAACACCTATGTGAGAATGTTGTTCATTGACTACAGCTCAGCGTTCAACACCATAGTGCCCTCAAAGCTCATCACTAAGCTAAGGACCCTTGGGACTAAACACCTCCCTCTGCCACTGGATCCTAGACTTCCTGACGGGCCACCCCCAGGTGGTGAGGGTAGGGAACAACACGGGGACCCTTCAGGGGTGGGTGCTCAGTCCCCTCCTGTACTCCCTGTTCACTCATGACTGCACGGCCAGGCACACCTCAAACACCATCATCAAGTTTGCCGATGACACAACAGTGGCAGGCCTGATTGGGAGGTCAGAGACCTGGCCGTGTGGTGCAAGGACAACAACCTCTCCCTTAACGTGATCAAGACAAAGGAGATGATTGTGCATTACAGGAAAAGGAGGACCGAGCACGCCCCCATTCTCATCGATGGGGCTGTAATGGAACAAGTTGAGAGCTTCAAGTTCCTTGGTGTCCACATCAACAACAAACTAACATGGTCTAAACACACTAAGACAGTCGTGAAGAGGGCACGACAAAGCCTATTCCCCCTCAGGAGACTGGCATGGGTCCTCAGATCCTCAATAGGTTCTCCAGCTGCACCATCGAGAGCATCCTGAAGGGTTGCATCACTGCCTGGTATGGCAACTGCTCGGCCTCCGACCGCAAGGGACTACAGAGGGTAGTGCGTACGGCCCAGTACATCACTGGGGCAAACCTTCCTGCCATCCAGGACCTCTATACCAGGCGGTGTCAGGGGAAGGCCCTAAAACTTTCAAAGACTCCAGCCACCCTAGTCATAGACTGTTCTCTCTGCTATCGTAAGGCAAGCGGTACTGGAGCGCCAAGTCGAGGTCCAAAAGGCTTCTTAGAGACTTCTACCCCCAAGCCACAAAACCCCTAAACAGCTGATCAAAGGGCTACCCAGACCCCTCTTTTACTCTGCTGCTACTCTCTGTTTATTATCTATGCATAGTCACTTTAACTCTTCCTACATTTAATATTACCTCAATTACCTCGACTGACCGGTGTCCCTGCACATTGACTCTACCGGTACCCCCTGTATATAGCCTCATTACTAACCGGTGTCCTTCCACATTGACTCTACCGGTACCCCCTGTATATAGCCTCATTACTAACCGGTGTCCTTCCACATTGACTCTACCGGTACCCCCTGTATATAGCCTCATTACTAACCGGTGTCCCTGCACATTGACTCTACCGGTACCCCCTGTATATAGCCTCATTACTAACCGGTGTCCTTCCACATTGACTCTACCGGTACCCCCTGTATATAGCCTCATTACTAACTGGTGTCCCTCCACATTGACTATGTACCGGTACCCCCTGTATATAGCCTCATTACTAACCGGTACCCCCTGTATATAGCCTCATTACTAACCGGTACCCCCTGTATATAGCCTCCACATTGACTATGTACCGGTACCCCCTGTATATAGCCTCATTACTAACCGGTACCCCCTGTATATAGCCTCATTACTAACCGGTACCCCCTGTATATAGCCTCCACATTGACTATGTGCCGGTACCCCCTGTATATAGCCTCATTACTAACCGGTACCCCCTGTATATAGCCTCATTACTAACCGGTACCCCTGTATATAGCCTCCACATTGACTATGTGCCGGTACCCCCTGTATATAGCCTCATTACTAACCGGTACCCCTGTATATAGCCTCATTACTAACCGGTACCCCTGTATATAGCCTCATTACTAACCCCCTGTACCCCCTGTATATAGCCTCATTACTAACCGGTACCCCCTGTATATAGCCTCATTACTAACCGGTACCCCCTGTATATAGCCTCATTACTAACCGGTACCCCCTGTATATAGCCTCATTACTAACCGGTACCCCCTGTATATAGCCTCATTACTAACCGGTACCCCCTGTATATAGCCTCATTACTAACCGGTACCCCCTGTATATAGCCTCATTACTAACCGGTACCCCCTGTATATAGCCTCATTACTAACCGTACCCCCTGTATATAGCCTCATTACTAACCGGTACCCCCTGTATATAGCCTCATTACTAACCGGTACCCCTGTATATAGTCATTACTAACCGGTGCCCCCTGTATATAGCCTCATTACTAACCGGTACCCCCTGTATATAGCCTCATTACTAACCGGTACCCCCTGTATATAGCCTCATTACTAACCGGTACCCCCTGTATATAGCCTCATTACTAACCGGTACCCCCTGTATATAGCCTCATTACTAACCGGTACCCCCTGTATATAGCCTCATTACTAACCGGTACCCCCTGTATATAGCCTCATTACTAACCGGTACCCCCTGTATATAGCCTCATTACTAACCGGTACCCCCTGTATATAGCCTCATTACTAACCGGTACCCCCTGTATATAGCCTCATTACTAACCGGTACCCCCTGTATATAGCCTCATTACTAACCGGTACCCCTGTATATAGCCTCATTACTAACCGGTACCCCCTGTATATAGCCTCATTACTAACCGGTACCCCCTGTATATAGCCTCATTACTAACCGGTACCCCCTGTATATAGCCTCATTACTAACCGGTACCCCCTGTATATAGCCTCATTACTAACCGGTACCCCCTGTATATAGCCTCATTACTAACCGGTACCCCCTGTATATAGCCTCATTACTAACCGGTACCCCCTGTATATAGCCTCATTACTAACCGGTTTGCCCCTGTATATAGCCTCATTACTAACCGGTACCCCCTGTATATAGCCTCATTACTAACCGGTGCCCCCTGTATATAGCCTCATTACTAACCGGTACCCCTGTATATAGCCTCATTACTAACCGGTACCCCCTGTATATAGCCTCATTACTAACCGGTACCCCTGTATATAGCCTCATTACTAACCGGTTTGCCCCTGTATATAGCCTCATTACTAACCGGTACCCCCTGTATATAGCCTCATTACTAACCGGTGCCCCCTGTATATAGCCTCATTACTAACCGGTGTATATAGCCTCATTACTAACCGGTACCCCCTGTATATAGCCTCATTACTAACCGGTACCCCCTGTATATAGCCTCATTACTAACCGGTACCCCCTGTATATAGCCTCATTACTAACCGGTACCCCCTGTATATAGCCTCATTACTAACCGGTACCCCCTGTATATAGCCTCATTACTAACCGGTACCCCCTGTATATAGCCTCATTACTAACCGGTACCCCCTGTATATAGCCTCATTACTAACCGGTACCCCCTGTATATAGCCTCATTACTAACCGGTTTCCCTGTATATAGCCTCATTACTAACCGGTACCCCTGTATATAGCCTCATTACTAACCATTACCCCCTGTATATAGCCTCCTAACCGGTATGTATAGCCTCATTACTAACCGGTACCCCTGTATATAGCCTCTCATTACTAACCCCCCCTGTATATAGCCTCATTACTAACCGGTACCCCTGTATATAGCCTCATTACTAACCGGTACCCCCTGTATATAGCCTCATTACTAACCGGTACCCCCTGTATATAGCCTCACTAACCCCCCCTGTATATAGCCTCATTACTAACCGGTACCCCCTGTATATAGCCTCATTACTAACCGGTACCCCCTGTATATAGCCTCATTACTAACCGGTACCCCCTGTATATAGCCTCATTACTAACCGGTACCCCCTGTATATAGCCTCATTACTAACCGGTACCCCCTGTATATAGCCTCATTACTAACCGGTACCCCCTGTATATAGCCTCATTACTAACCGGTACCCCTGTATATAGCCTCATTACTAACCGGTACCCCCTGTATATAGCCTCATTACTAACCGGTTGCCCCCTGTATATAGCCTCATTACTAACCGGTACCCCCTGTATATAGCCTCATTACTAACCGGTACCCCCTGTATATAGCCTCATTACTAACCGGTACCCCCTGTATATAGCCTCATTACTAACCGGTACCCCCTGTATATAGCCTCATTACTAACCGGTACCCCCTGTATATAGCCTCATTACTAACCGGTGCCCCCTGTATATAGCCTCATTACTAACCGGTACCCCTGTATATAGCCTCATATAGCCTCCCCCTGTATATAGCCTCATTACTAACCGGTACCCCCTGTATATAGCCTCATTACTAACCGTGCCCTGTATATAGCCTCATTACTAACCGGTGCCCCCTGTATATAGCCTCATTACTAACCGGTACCCCCTGTATATAGCCTCACTACTAACCGGTGCCCCCTGTATATAGCCTCATTACTAACCGGTGCCCCCTGTATATAGCCTCATTACTAACCTCTGTGCCCCTGTATATAGCCTCATTACTAACCGGTACCCCCTGTATATAGCCTCATTACTAACCGGTGCCCCCTGTATATAGCCTCATTACTAACCGGTACCCCCTGTATATAGCCTCATTACTAACTGTGCGGTACCCCTGTATATAGCCTCCATTACTAACCGGTGCCCCCTGTATATAGCCTCATTACTAACCGGTGCCCCCTGTATATAGCCTCATTACTAACCGGTACCCCTGTATATAGCCTCATTACTAACCGGTACCCCCTGTATATAGCCTCATTACTAACCGGTACCCCCTGTATATAGCCTCATTACTAACCGGTGCCCCCTGTATATAGCCTCATTACTAACCGGTGCCCCCTGTATATAGCCTCATTACTAACCGGTACCCCCTGTATATAGCCTCATTACTAACCGGTGCCCCCTGTATATAGCCTCATTACTAACCGGTACCCCCTGTATATAGCCTCATTACTAACCGGTACCCCTGTATATAGCCTCATTACTAACTGTGCCGGTGCCCCTGTATATAGCCTCATTACTAACCGGTGCCCCCTGTATATAGCCTCATTACTAACCGGTACCCCTGTATATAGCCTCATTACTAACCGGTGCCCCCTGTATATAGCCTCATTACTAACCGGTGCCCCCTGTATATAGCCTCATTACTAACCGTACCCCCTGTATATAGCCTCATTACTAACCGGTACCCCCTGTATATAGCCTCATTACTACTATAGCCTCATTACTAACCGGTACCCCCTGTATATAGCCTCATTACTAACCGGTACCCCTGTATATAGCCTCATTACTAACCGGTACCCCCTGTATATAGCCTCATTACTAACCGGTACCCCTGTATATAGCCTCATTACTAACCGGTACCCCCTGTATATAGCCTCATTACTAACCGGTACCCCCTGTATATAGCCTCATTACTAACCGGTGCCCCCTGTATATAGCCTCATTACTAACCGGTGCCCCTGTATATAGCCTCATTACTAACCGGTGCCCCTGTATATAGCCTCATTACTAACCGGTGCCCCCTGTATATAGCCTCATTACTAACCGGTACCCCCTGTATATAGCCTCATTACTAACCGGTACCCCCTGTATATAGCCTCATTACTAACCGCCTCCCCCTGTATATAGCCTCATTACTAACCGGTACCCCCTGTATATAGCCTCATTACTAACCGGTACCCCTGTATATAGCCTCATTACTAACCGGTTGTATATAGCCTCAACTAACCGGTACCCCCTGTATATAGCCTCATTACTAACCGGTACCCCTGTATATAGCCTCATTACTAACCGGTACCCCCTGTATATAGCCTCATTACTAACCGGTTTGCCCCTGTATATAGCCTCATTACTAACCGGTGCCCCTGTATATGGCCTCATTACTAACCGGTACCCCCTGTATATAGCCTCATTACTAACCGGTGCCCCCTGTATATAGCCTCATTACTAACCGTTACCCCCTGTATATAGCCTCATTACTAACCGGTGCCCCCTGTATATAGCCTCCATTACTAACCCCCCCTGTATATAGCCTCATTACTAACCGGTACCCCCTGTATATAGCCTCATTACTAACCCCCCTGTATATAGCCTCATTACTAACTGTGCGGTACCCCCTGTATATAGCCTCATTACTAACCGGTTCCCCCCTGTATATAGCCTCATTACTAACCTCATGTACCCCCTGTATATAGCCTCATTACTAACCGGTACCCCCTGTATATAGCCTCATTACTAACCGGTACCCCCTGTATATAGCCTCATTACTAACCGGTACCCCCTGTATATAGCCTCATTACTAACCGGTACCCCCTGTATATAGCCTCATTACTAACCGGTGCCCCCTGTATATAGCCTCCATTACTAACCGGTACCCCCTGTATATAGCCTCATTACTAACCTGTGCCCCCCCCTATATAGCCTCATTACTAACCGGTACCCCTGTATATAGCCTCATTACTAACCGGTACCCCCTGTATATAGCCTCATTACTAACCACCCCTGTATATAGCCTCATTACTAACCGGTGCCCCTGTATATAGCCTCATTACTAACCGGTGCCCCCTGTATATAGCCTCATTACTAACCGGTGCCCCCTGTATATAGCCTCATTACTAACTGTGCGGTTGCCCCCTGTATATAGCCTCACATTGACTAACCGGTGCCCCCTGTATATAGCCTCATTACTAACCGGTACCCCCTGTATATAGCCTCATTACTAACTGGTGCCCCCCCCTGTATATAGCCTCCATTACTAACCGGTACCCCCTGTATATAGCCTCATTACTAACCGGTACCCCCTGTATATAGCCTCATTACTAACCGGTGCCCCCTGTATATAGCCCATTACTAACCGTGCCCCCTGTATATAGCCTCATTACTAACTGTGCGGTGCCCTGTATATAGCCTCATTACTAACCGGTACCCCTGTATATAGCCTCATTACTAACTCTGTACCCCCTGTATATAGCCTCATTACTAACCGGTTGCCCCCTGTATATAGCCTCATTACTAACCGGTGCCCCCTGTATATAGCCTCATTACTAACCGGTGCCCCCTGTATATAGCCTCATTACTAACTGGTTGTATATAGCCTCATTACTAACCCCCCCTGTATATAGCCTCATTACTAACTGTGCCCTGTATATGTACCCCCTGTATATAGCCTCATTACTAACTCCCTGTATAGGTTACCCCCTGTATATAGCCTCATTACTAACCGGTACCCTGTATATAGCCCATTACTAACCGCCTCCCTGTATATAGCCTCATTACTAACCGGTACCCCCTGTATATAGCCTCATTACTAACCGGTACCCCCTGTATATAGCCTCATTACTAACCGCCATCCCCCTGTATATAGCTCATTACTAACCGGTGCCCCCTGTATATAGCCTCCACATTGACTCTGTGCCGGTGCCCCCTGTATATAGCCCACATTACTAACCGGTGCCCCCTGTATATAGCCTCCACATTGACTCTGTGGTGTATATAGCCTCATTACTAACCGGTACCCCCTGTATATAGCCTCATTACTAACCGGTACCCCCTGTATATAGCCTCATTACTAACCGGTGCCCCTGTATATAGCCTCATTACTAACCGGTACCCCCTGTATATAGCCTCATTACTAACCGGTACCCCCTGTATATAGCCTCATTACTAACCGGTACCCCTGTATATAGCCTCATTACTAACCGGTACCCCCTGTATATAGCCTCATTACTAACCGTATGTATATAGCCTCATTACTAACCGGTGCCCCCTGTATATAGCCTCATTACTAACCGGTACCCCCTGTATATAGCCTCATTACTAACCGGTACCCCCTGTATATAGCCTCATTACTAACCGGTACCCCTGTATATAGCCTCACATACTAACTCTGTACCCCCTGTATATAGCCTCATTACTAACCTCTGTGCCCCCTGTATATAGCCTCATTACTAACCCGGTACCCCCTGTATATAGCCTCATTACTAACCGGTACCCCTGTATATAGCCTCCATTACTAACTGTATATAGCCTCATTACTAACCTCATTACCCCTGTATATAGCCTCATTACTAACCCCCTGTATATAGCCTCATTACTAACTGTGGTGCCCCCTGTATATAGCCTCATTACTAACCGGTACCCCCTGTATATAGCCTCATTACTAACCGGTACCCCCTGTATATAGCCTCATTACTAACCGGTACCCCTGTATATAGCCTCATTACTAACCGGTATATAGCCTCATTACTAACCCCCCCTGTATATAGCCTCATTACTAACCGGTTGCCCCCTGTATATAGCCCCCTGTATATAGCCTCATTACTAACCGGTACCCCCTGTATATAGCCTCATTACTAACCTGGTACCCCCTGTATATAGCCTCATTACTAACTGGTACCCCCTATATAGCCTCATTACTAACCGGTACCCCCTGTATATAGCCTCATTACTAACCGGTGCCCCCTGTATATAGCCTCATTACTAACCGGTGCCCCCTGTATATAGCCTCATTACTAACCGGCCCCCTGTATATAGCCTCATTACTAACCGGTTTGCCCCTGTATATAGCCTCATTACTAACCGGTACCCCCTGTATATAGCCTCATTACTAACCCGGTACCCCCTGTATATAGCCTCATTACTAACCGTATATAGCCTCACTGGTATGTATATAGCCTCATTACTAACCGGTTAGCCTCATTACTAACCGGTGCCCCCTGTATATAGCCTCATTACTAACCGGTGCCCCTGTATATAGCCTCACACTAACCGGTGCCCCCTGTATATAGCCTCATTACTAACCGGTACCCCTGTATATAGCCCATTACTAACCGGTACCCCCTGTATATAGCCTCATTACTAACCGGTACCCCCTGTATATAGCCTCACTACTAACCTGTACCCCTGTATATAGCCTCATTACCCTGTATGTATAGCCTCACTACTAACCTGTACCCCCCTGTATATAGCCTCACTACTAACCTCATTACTAACCGGTACCCCTGTATATAGCCTCATTACTAACCGGTACCCCCTGTATATAGCCTCACTACTAACCGGTACCCCCTGTATATAGCCTCACTACTAACCGGTACCCCCTGTATATAGCCTCATTACTAACCGGTACCCCCTGTATATAGCCTCATTACTAACCGGTATATAGCCTCCACATTACTAACCGGTACCCCCTGTATATAGCCTCACTACTAACCGGTACCCCCTGTATATAGCCTCACTACTAACCGGTACCCCCTGTATATAGCCTCACTACTAACCGGTACCCCCTGTATATAGCCTCACTACTAACCGGTACCCCTGTATATAGCCTCACTACTAACCGGTACCCCCTGTATATAGCCTCATTACTAACCGGTACCCCCTGTATATAGCCTCATTACTAACCGGTACCTGTATAGCCTACCCCCTTACTAAGCCTCCACATGTGATAGCTCTGTAACCGGTACCCCCTGTATATAGCCTCACTACTAACCTGTATACATTACTAACCGGTACCCCTGTATATAGCCTCACTACTAACTCCCCCTGTATATAGCCTCACTACTAACCGGTACCCCCTGTATATAGCCTCACTTGACTAATATAGCGGTCATTACTGTATATACCTCCACATATAGCCTCATTACTAACCGGTTTGTATATAGCCTCCACATTGACTAACCCGTACCCCCTGTATATAGCCTCATTACTAACCGGTACCCCTGTATATAGCCTCATTACTAACCCGGTTTGCCCCCTGTATATAGCCTCCATTACTAACCGGTGCCCCCTGTATATAGCCTCATTACTAACCGGTACCCCCTGTATATAGCCTCATTACTAACCGGTTGCCCCCTGTATATAGCCTCATTACTAACTGTACCCCCCTGTATATAGCCTCATTACTAACCGGTACCCCCTGTATATAGCCTCACTACTAACCGGTACCCCTGTATATAGCCTCATTACTAACCGGTGCCCCCTGTATATAGCCTCCATTACTCCCCCCTGTATATAGCCTCATTACTAACTCTGTGTACCCCCTGTATATAGCCTCCACATTACTAACTGTGCCGGTACCCCTGTATATAGCCTCATTACTAACTGTGCTGGTACCCCCTGTATATAGCCTCATTACTAACCGTACCCCCTGTATATAGCCTCATTACTAACCGGTACCCCCTGTATATAGCCTCCACATTACTAACCGGTACCCCCTGTATATAGCCTCATTACTAACCGGTACCCCCTGTATATAGCCTCATTACTAACTCGGTACCCCTGTATATAGCCTCATTACTAACCCTGTATATAGCCCCCTGTATATACTCATGTACTAACCGGTATATAGCCTCATTACTAACCGGTGCCCCTGTATATAGCCTCATTACTAAATACCCCCTGTATATAGCCTCATTACTAACTGTGCCGGTGCCCCCCTGTATATAGCCTCATTACTAACTGTGCCGGTACCCCCTGTATATAGCCTCATTACTAACCGGTACCCCCTGTATATAGCCTCCACATTGACTCTGTGCCCGCCCCCTGTATATAGCCCACATTACTCTGTGCCGGTGCCCCCTGTATATAGCCTCCACATTACTCTGTGCCGGTACCCCCTGTATATAGCCTCATTACTAACCGGTGCCCCCTGTATATAGCCTCATTACTCTGTGCCGGTGCCCCCTGTATATAGCCTCATTACTCTGTGCCGGTTGCCCCTGTATATAGCCTCCTCATTACTAACTGTTGCCCTGTATATAGCCTCATTACTAACCGGTACCCCACTGTATATAGCCTCATTGACTAACCGGTGCCCCCTGTATATAGCCTCATTACTAACCGGTACCCCTGTATATAGCCTCATTACTAACCGGTGCCCCTGTATATAGCCTCATTACTAACTGTTCCCCCCTGTATATAGCCCCTGTATATAGCCTCTGTATTAGCTCATTACTCTGTGCCGGTGCCCCCTGTATATAGCCTCATTACTAACCGGTGCCCCTGTATATAGCCTCATTACTAACCGGTGCCCCCTGTATATAGCCTCATTACTAACCGGTGCCCCCTGTATATAGCCTCATTACTAACCGGTGCCCCCTGTATATAGCCTCATTACTAACCGGTACCCCTGTATATAGCCTCATTACTAACCGGTACCCCCTGTATATAGCCTCATTACTAACCGGTACCCCCTGTATATAGCCTCATGTATGTATATAGCCTCCACCTCTGTTACCTAAACCGGTACCCCCTGTATATAGCCTCATTACTAACCGGTACCCCCTGTATATAGCCTCATTACTAACCGGTACCCCCTGTATATAGCCTCATTACTAACCGGTACCCCCTGTATATAGCCTCCTAACTCTGTGCCAGTATGTATATAGCCTCATTACTAACCGTATATAGCCCCCCTTGTAATAACCCTCCATATAGCCTCATTACTAACCGGTACCCCCTGTATATAGCCTCATTACTAACTGTGCCGGTGCCCCCTGTATATAGCCCACATTACTCTAACCGGTACCCCCTGTATATAGCCTCATTACTCTGTGCCGGTATATAGCCTCATTGACTAACTGTGTATATAGCCTCATTACTAACCGGTACCCCCTGTATATAGCCTCATTACTAACCGGTACCCCCTGTATATAGCCTCATTACTAACCGGTGCCCCTGTATATAGCCTCATTACTAACCCGGTACCCCCTGTATATAGCCTCATTACTAACCACATTACTAACTGTACCCCTGTATATAGCCTCATTACTAACCGGTACCCCCCTGTATAGCCTCCATTACTCTGTGCCAGTACCCCCTGTATATAGCCTCATTGACTGTGCCCCTGGTGCCCCCTGTATATAGCCTCATTACTAACATTGACTCTGTATATAGCCCCCTGTTACTAACCCCACCCTGTATATAGCTCATGTGCCGGTACCCCCTGTATATAGCCTCACATTACTAACCGGTCACCCCCTGTATATAGCCTCATTACTAACCGGTACCCTGTATATAGCCTCATATCCACATATAGCCTCATTACTAACCGGTACCCCTGTATATAGCCTCATTACTAACCGGTACCCCCTGTATATAGCCTCATTACTAACCGGACCCCTGTATATAGCCCGGTACCCCCTGTATAGCCTCATTACTAACTGTGCTGGTTGCCCCCTGTATATAGCCTCACCCCCCTGTATATAGCCTCACTACTAACTGGTACCCCCTGTATATAGCCTCATTACTAACCGGTACCCCCTGTATATAGCCTCATTACTAACCGGTGCCCCCTGTATATAGCCTCCACTACTAACCTGGTACCCCCTGTATATAGCCTCATTACTAACCGGGGTACCCCCTGTATATAGCCTCATTACTAACCGGTATACCTCATTACTAACCGTATATAGCCTCATTACTAACCGGTACCCCCTGTATATAGCCTCATTACTAACTGTATATAGCCTCATTACTAACCGGTACCCCCTGTATATAGCCTCCACATGTATATAGCTCTGTACCGGTACCCCCTGTATATAGCCTCATTACTAACCGGTTGCCCCTGTATATAGCTCATTACTAACCGGTACCCCCTGTATATAGCCTCATTACTAACCTGTACCCCCTGTATATAGCCTCATTACTAACCCCTCACACTAACTGTATATAGCCTCATTACTAACCGGTACCCCCTGTATATAGCCTCATTACTAACCGGTACCCCCTGTATATAGCCTCATTACTAACCGGTTGCCCCCTGTATATAGCCTCATTACTAACCGGTGCCCCCTGTATATAGCCTCATTACTAACCCCTGTATATAATACTCACTAACTCTGTATGTATAGCCTCATTACTAACCGCTGCCCTATATAGCCTCATTACTAACCGGTACCCCCTGTATATAGCCTCATTACTAACTGGTACCCCCTGTATATAGCCTCATTACTAACCGTACCCCCTGTATATAGCCTCACATTGACTCTGTATATATAGCCTCATTACTAACCGTACCCCCCTGTATATAGCCCATTGACTCTGTACTGTATATAGCCTCCACTAACCGGTGCCCCCTGTATATAGCCTCATTACTAACCGTGCCCCCTGTATATAGCCTCATTACTAACCCCCCTGTATATAGCCTCATTACTAACCGGTGCCCCCTGTATATAGCCTCATTACTAACCGGTACCCCCTGTATATAGCCTCATTACTAACCCGGTACCCCCTGTATATAGCCTCATTACTAACCGGTACCCCCTGTATATAGCCTCATTACTAACCGGTGCCCCTGTATATAGCCTCATTACTAACCCCTGTATATAGCCTCATTACTAACTGTATATAGCGGTACCCCCTGTATATAGCCTCATTACTAACCGGTACCCCCTGTATATAGCCTCATTACTAACCGGTACCCCCTGTATATAGCCTCATTACTAACCCCCTGTATATAGCCTCACCCCCTGTATATAGCCTCATTACTAACCGGTACCCCTGTATATAGCCTCATTACTAACCGGTACCCCCTGTATATAGCCTCATTACTAACCGGTACCCCCTGTATATAGCCTCATTACTAACCGGTACCCCCTGTATATAGCCTCATTACTAACCGGTACCCCCTGTATATAGCCTCATTACTAACCGGTACCCCCTGTATATAGCCTCATTACTAACCGGTACCCCCTGTATATAGCCTCATTACTAACCGGTTTACCCCTGTATATAGCCTCATTACTAACCGGTACCCCCTGTATATAGCCTCATTACTAACCTGTTGGTGCCCCCTGTATATAGCCTCATTACTAACCGGTACCCCCTGTATATAGCCTCATTACTAACCGGTACCCCTGTATATAGCCTCATTACTAACCGGTACCCCCTGTATATAGCCTCATTACTAACCGGTACCCCCTGTATATAGCCTCATTACTAACCGGTACCCCCTGTATATAGCCTCATTACTAACCGGTACCCCCTGTATATAGCCTCATTACTAACCGTACCCCCTGTATATAGCCTCATTACTAACCGGTACCCCCTGTATATAGCCTCATTACTAACATGTACTCATTACTAACCGGTACCCCCTGTATATAGCCTCATTACTAACTGGTGCCCCCTGTATATAGCCTCATTACTAACCGGTACCCCCTGTATATAGCCTCTGTAACCGGTGCCCCCTGTATATAGCCTCATTACTAACTGTGGTACCCCCTGTATATAGCCTCATTACTAACCGGTACCCCCTGTATATAGCCTCATTACTAACCGTACCCCTGTATATAGCCTCATTACTAACCGGTACCCCCTGTATATAGCCTCATTACTAACCGGTACCCCTGTATATAGCCTCATTACTAACCGGTCCCCTGTATATAGCCTCATTACTAACCGGTACCCCCTGTATATAGCCTCATTACTAACACCCCCTGTACTCATTACTAACCGGTACCCCCTGTATATAGCCTCATTGACTCTGTGCCGGTTGCCCCCTGTATATAGCCTCATTACTAACCGTACCCCCTGTATATAGCCTCATTACTAACCGGTACCCCCCCCTGTATATAACCGCCTCATTACTAACCGTACCCCTGTATATAGCCTCATTACTAACCGTACCCCCTGTATATAGCCTCATTACTAACCGGTACCCCTGTATATAGCCTCATTACTAACCGGTACCCCCTGTATATAGCCTCATTACTAACATATAGCCTCATTACTAACCGGTACCCCCTGTATATAGCCTCATTACTAACCGGTACCCCCTGTATATAGCCTCATTACTAACCGGTACCCCTGTATATAGCCTCATTACTAACCGGTGCCCCCTGTATATAGCCTCATTACTAACCGGTACCCCCTGTATATAGCCTCATTACTAACCGGTACCCCCTGTATATAGCCTCATTACTAACCGTATGTATATAGCCTCATTACTAACCGGTACCCCCTGTATATAGCCTCATTACTAACTGTTACCCCTGTATATAGCCTCATTACTAACCGGTACCCCCTGTATATAGCCTCATTACTAACCGGTACCCCCTGTATATAGCCTCATTACTCACCCCCTGTATATAGCCTCATTACTAACCGGTACCCCCTGTATATAGCCTCATTACTAACCGGTACCCCCTGTATATAGCCTCATTACTAACCTGTACCCCCTGTATATAGCCTCATTACTAACCGGTACCCCCTGTATATAGCCTCATTACTAACCGGTACCCCTGTATATAGCCTCATTACTAACCGGTACCCCCTGTATATAGCCTCATTACTAACCGGTACCCCTGTATATAGCCTCATACTAACCGGTACCCCCTGTATATAGCCTCACTACTAACCGGTACCCCCTGTATATAGCCTCATTACTAACCGGTACCCCCTGTATATAGCCTCACTACTAACCGGTACCCCCTGTATATAGCCTCATTACTAACCGGTTGACCCTGTATATAGCCTCATTACCCCCTGTATATAGCCTCACTACTAACCGGTACCCCCTGTATATAGCCCCCTAACCGTACCCCTGTATATAGCCTCATTACTAACCGGTACCCCTGTATATAGCCTCATTACTAACCGGTACCCCTGTATATAGCCTCATTACTAACCGGTACCCCTGTATATAGCCTCATTACTAACCGGTACCCCCTGTATATAGCCTCATTACTAACCGGTACCCCCTGTATATAGCCTCATTACTAACCGGTACCCCCTGTATATAGCCTCATTACTAACCGGTACCCCCTGTATATAGCCTCATTACTAACCGGTACCCCTGTATATAGCCTCATTACTAACCGGTACCCCCTGTATATAGCCTCATTACTAACCGGTACCCCTGTATATAGCCTCATTACTAACCGGTACCCCTGTATATAGCCTCATTACTAACCGGTACCCCCTGTATATAGCCTCATTACTAACCGGTACCCCTGTATATAGCCTCATTACTAACCGTACCCCCTGTATATAGCCTCATTACTAACCGGTACCCCCTGTATGTATATAGCCTCATTACTAACCGGTACCCCCTGTATATAGCCTCATTACTAACCGGTACCCCTGTATATAGCCTCATTACTAACCGGCCTACCCCCCTGTATATAGCCTCATTACTAACCGGTACCCCTGTATATAGCCTCATTACTAACCGGTGCCCCTGTATATAGCCTCATTACTAACCGGTACCCCCCTGTATATAGCCTCATTACTAACCGGTACCCCCTGTATATAGCCTCATTACTAACCGGTACCCCCTGTATATAGCCTCATTACTAACTGTGTATATAGCCTCATTACTAACCGGTACCCCCTGTATATAGCCTCATTACTAACCGGTACCCCCTGTATATAGCCTCATTACTAACCGTACCCCCTGTATATAGCCTCATTACTAACCGGTACCCCCTGTATATAGCCTCATTACTAACCGGTACCCCCTGTATATAGCCTCATTACTAACCGGTACCCCCTGTATATAGCCTCATTACTAACCGGTACCCCCTGTATATAGCCTCATTACTAACCGGTACCCCTGTATATAGCCTCATTACTAACCGGTACCCCTGTATATAGCCTCATTACTAACCGGTACCCCCTGTATATAGCCTCATTACTAACCGGTACCCCCTGTATATAGCCTCATTACTAACCGGTACCCCCTGTATATAGCCTCATTACTAACCGGTACCCCCTGTATATAGCCTCATTACTAACCGGTACCCCCCTGTATATAGCCTCATTACTAACCGGTACCCCCTGTATATAGCCTCATTACTGTATATAGCCTCATTACTAACCGTATATAGCCTCATTACTAACCGGTACCCCCTGTATATAGCCTCATTACTAACCGGTACCCCCTGTATATAGCCTCATTACTAACCGGTACCCCCTGTATATAGCCTCATTACTAACCGGTACCCCCTGTATATAGCCTCATTACTAACCGGTACCCCTGTATATAGCCTCATTACTAACCGGTACCCCCTGTATATAGCCTCATTAACTAACCCTGTATATAGCCTCATTACTAACCGGTACCCCCTGTATATAGCCTCATTACTAACCGGTACCCCCTGTATAAAGCCTCACTTGTTATTTTACTGCTGCTGTATTCTTTTTTTTCTTTTTTCTACTTGTCTATTTTTACTTAACACTTATTTATGTATTTTTCTTAATGTGTTGTTGGTTAAGGGCTTGTAAGTAAACATTGAACTGTATTCGTCGCATGTGACAAATACCATTTTGATTTGATGCCTTAGACCGCTGCGCCACTCGGGAGCTTTAACAATCCCTTTGAAACAGCTGTTGTTTCCTGGAAGGAGCTCCACATTTAAAAAACAATACGCTACTTATCCCTTTTAGCTGCTAAATGTCTTGCACAACAAGTGCTACATTTGTTTTAAATCACTTTATACGTTCATTTTTCGGAATTCCACCCTTGTAAAGAGTGGAGAAGGATAGTCTCATTTCATACTCATTTCAAGCGTGTAGATTAGTGAAAATCCTCTTGGTCTGAGGATGACAGAGAATTAGGCTAGGGGAATATGCCCATAATATGATATACCATCTGACTCCATTATTGCGTGAACGCTGAAGGTCCATAATCCATGGGAGCTAGCCTAGGTACTGTAGCGAAGCATCACCACTCAGAATACTATAAGATAAACGTCATCAACATCATCACCATTATCAACATTATATCATCATCATTGGAGTCACTATCAACATTATATCATCATCATTGGAGTCACTATCAACATTATATCATCATCATTGGAGTCATTATCAACATTATTGGAATCATTATCGTCATCATATCATCATTGTTGGATACATTAATCAACATTGTTGGAGTCATTATCAACATCATCATATAATCATTATTGGAGTCACTATCACATTATTGAAGTCATTATTGGAGTCATTATCAACTTCATATAATCGTTGTTGGAGTCATTATCAACTCTCCTCTCCTCTCCCCTCTCTCTTCCCCATGCCTCTCCTCTCCTCTCTCCTCTCCTCTCTTCCCCATACCTCTCCTCTCCTCCCCTCTCTCTTCCCCATGCCTCTCCTCTCCTCTCTCCTCCCCTCTCTTCCCCATACCTCTCCTCTCCTCCCCTCTCTTCCCCATGCCTCTCCTCTCTTCCCCCATGCCTCTCCTCTCCTCTCTCCTCCCTTCCCCATACCTCTCCTCCTCCCCTCTCTTCCCCATACCTCTCCTCCCTCTCTTCCCCATACCTCTCTCCTCCCCTCTCTTCCCCATGCCTCTCCTCCCTCTCTTCCCCTCCTCCCTCTCCTCCCCTCTCTCTTCCCCATGCATCTCCTCTCCTCTCTCCTCCCCTCTCTCTTCCCCATGCCTCTCCTCTCCTCTCTTCCCCTCTCCTCCCCTCTCTTCCCCATACCTCTCCTCCCCTCTCTTCCCCTTACCTCTCCTCCCCTCTCTCCCCATACCTCTCCTCCCCTCTCTTCCCCATACCTCTCCTCCCCTCTCTCTTCCCCATACCTCTCCTCTCCTCTCTCCCCTTATACCTCTCCTCCTCTCTCCCTCCCTTATACCTCTCCTCTTTCCCCCATACCTCTCCTCTCTCTCCTCTCTCCCCATACCTCTCCTCTCCTCTCTTTCACCCATACCTCTCCTCTCCTCCCCTCTCTTCCCCATACCTCTCCTCTCCTCCCCTCTCTTCCCCATGCCTCTCCTCTCCTCTCTCCTCCCCTCTCTTCCCCATACCTCTCCTGTCCTCCCTCTCTCTTCCCCATGCCTCTCCTCTCCTCTCTCCTCCCTGTCTTCCCCATGCCTCTCCTCTCTCTCTCTCCTCCCCTCTCTTCCCCATACCTCTCCTGTCCTCCCTCTCTCTTCCCCATGCCTCTCCTCTCCTCTCTTCCCCTTCTCTCCTCCCCTCTCTTCCCCATACCTCTCCTCCCCATACCTCTCCTCCCCTCTCTCTTCCCCATACCTCTCCTCTCCTCTCCTCTCTCCCTTATACCTCTCCTCCTCTCTCTCCCTTATACCTCTCCTCTCTCCCCCATACCTCTCCTCTCCCCTCCTCTCTCCCCCATACCTCTCCTCTCCTCTTTCCCCCATACCTCTCTCCCCCCCATCTCCTTCTGCCTCCTCTGCTTCAGTTAGGGGTCAAAGGTCACGGGGGCTCCTGGTGCTAGAAGTTCAGAGGTCATGTGTTTCTATCTAGCTCAGGCGGGTCATGTGGAAACACACCTTATCAATTAGAACGGAACAGAGTGAGAACCCAAGAATAAGCACCCACCATTTCATGCAACTGTAAGATAATGGGTAGCTTATAGAATAGTCATCAACATCATCACCATTATCAACATTATATCATCATCATTGGAGTCATTATCATCATTATTGGAATCATTATCGTCATCATATCATCATTGTTGGATACATTAACAACATTGTTGGAGTCATTATCGTCATCATCATATAATCATTATTGGAGTCACTATCACATTATTGAAGTCATTATTGGAGTCATTATCAACTTCATATAATCATTGTTGGAGTCATTATCAACATCGTATCATCACTATTGGAGTCATTATCCACCGTATATAATCATTATTGGTCATTATCCACATAGCATCATTATTGGTGTCATTATCCACATTATATCATCATCACTATTTGAGTCATTATTGACATTATATAATCATTATTGGAGTTGCTATCAACATATCATCATTAATGGAGACATTATCGAAGTCATTATCAACATTATAGGAGTCATTACCCACATTATATCATCAGTATTGGAGTCATTATCAACAATATATCATAGTTATTGGAGTCATTATTGGAGACATAATCCACATTATATCATCATTATTGGAGCCATTATCCACATTATATCATCATTATTGGAGCCATTATCCACATTATATCATCATTATTGGAGCCATTATCCACATTACATCATCATTATTGGAGCCATTATCCACATTACATCATTATTATTGGAGCCATTATCCACATTACATCATTATTATTGGAGTCCTTGTCATCATATCATCATTAGAGTCATTAACTACATTATATTATCATCATTATTGGAGTCATTATCAACATTACATCATTATTATTGGAGTCATTATCAACATTATATGAACTGATGAAGGTAATTTCATTTCAACGTGAATGCTTTCACAAGCAATTATTATACATTTCCCCCAAAAAATGTAAGTACGGTATTTCATTGTATAAAAAAATAAGTTAAAAATCTGCAAAAAATATTTACAAGATGAACAATGTCTACAATAAATTCTGTATATTAGTTTACTTGAATCGAAAGTATGTCTTTACGCAGTTGTGTATAAAAACCAAACCATTAATTTAGTTTTAATAGTAAAAATCCTCGATACACGTTTTTTCTTTTCAAGTTTAGCAATTTAATATAACACAAACACATTTAAATAACCAAACCATTTAAAAATGGTAAACCCACTTTCACTGCAGACTGATGCAGCTGTGGGTTTAGAACACAAGGAGGAACGACGGTGGAACATCTCTCTATCCAAGGTCCCTTCTCCTCTCCTCCTTTCAAGGAATGACAGATGAAGAGGTAGACATCCTAAGAGCAGGGGTTCCCTTCTTTAGTTCTTCATCCACAGAGGAGACCTAACCCTACAGCTACAGAGGAATCCTAACCCTACAGCTACAGAGGACTCCTAACCCTACAGACTTAGAGGAATCCTGACCCTACAGCTACAGAGGACTCCTAACCCTACAGCTACAGAGGAATCCTAACCCTACAGCTACAGAGGACTCCTAACCCTACAGCTACAGAGGACTCCTAACCCTACAGCTACAGAGGAATCCTAACCCTACAGCTACAGAGGAATCCTAACCCTACAGCTACAGAGGAATCCTAACCCTACAGCTACAGAGGAATCCTAACCCTACAGCTACAGAGGAATCCTAACCCTACAGCTACAGAGGAATCCTAACCCTACAGCTACAGAGGAATCCTAACCCTACAGCTACAGAGGAATCCTAACCCTACAGCTACAGAGGAATCCTAACCCTACAGCTACAGAGGAATCCTAACCCTACAGCTACAGATGAATCCTAACCCTACAGCTACAGATGAATCCTAACCCTACAGCTAGAGGAATCCTAACCCTACAGCTACAGAGGAATCCTAACCCTACAGCTACAGAGGAATCCTAACCCTACAGCTAGAGGAATCCTAACCCTACAGCTACAGAGGAATCCTGACCCTACAGCTACAGAGGAATCCTAACCCGACAGACAGCTACAGAGGAATCCTAACCCTACAGCTACAGAGGAATCCTAACCCTACAGCTACAGAGGAATCCTAAACCTACAGCTACAGAGGAATCCTAACCCTACAGCTACAGAGGAATCCTAACCCTACAGCTACAGAGGAATCCTAACCCTACAGCTACAGAGGAATCCTAACCCTACAGCTACAGAGGAATCCTAACCCTACAGCTACAGAGGAATCCTAAACCTACAGCTACAGAGGAATCCTAACCCTACAAACTCAGAGGAATCCTAACCCTACAGACTCAGAGGAATCCTAACCCTACAGCTACAGAGGAGACCTAACCCTACAGCTACAGAGGAATCCTTACAGACTGGGGGAAAAGAGGGAAAGATGTGACATTGTAAACATGACCTCTCCGGTATGGCAGACTGTAGGGACATTGACAGGATCAGCTCTTAATATGTCATGCTTACCTCCGCTTCAGCCGCTTCTGTGGTAACGCTCTGAGGAGACATGAAACAGAGCATGTGTGAAGAAAGGGTGAGTGTGTGTGTGTGTGTGCGTGCGTGCGTGCGTGTGTGTGTATACAGTACCAGTCATATATACAGTACCAGTCAAACGTTTGGACACACCTACTCATTCAAGGGTTTTTCTTTATTTTTACTATTTTCTACATTGTAGAATAATAGTGAAGACATCAAAACTACAAAATAACACATATGGAATCATGTAGTAACCAGAAAAAGTGTTAAACAAATCAAAATATATTTTATATTTGAGATTCTTCAATGTAGCCACCATTTAACTTGATGACAGCCTTGGCAACTGTTAGCTTCATTAAATAGTACCCACAAAACACCAGTCTCAACGTCAACAGTGAAGAGGCGACTCCGGGATGCTGGCCTTGCAGGCAGAGTTGCAAAGGAAAAGCCATATCTCAGACTGGCTAATAAAAATAAAATATTAAGATGGGCAAAAGAACACAAACACTGGACAGAGGAAGATTGGGCATTTTTTTATGGACAGACTAATCTAAGTTTGAGGTGCTCGGAGCACAAAGAAGAACATTCGTGAGACGCAGAAAAACTGAAAAGATGCTGGAGGAGTGCTTGACGCCCTCTGTGAAGCATGGTGGAGGCAATGTGATGGTCTGGGGGTGCTTTGGTGGTGGTAAATTGAGAGATTTTTACAGGGTAAAAGGGATCTTGACGAAGGAAGGCTACCACTCCATTTTGCAACACCATGCCATACCCTGTGGACTGTGCTTAATCGGAGCCAATTTCCTCCTACAACAGGACAATGACCCAAAGCAAAGCTCCAAACGATGCAATAACTATTTAGGGAAGAAACAGTCAGCTGATATTCTGTCTGTAATGGAGTGGCCAGCACAGTCACCGGATCTCAACCCTATTGATCTGTTGTGGGAGCAGACTGACCGTATGGTACGTAAGAAGTGCCCATCAAGCCAATCCAATTTGTGGGAGGTGCTTCAGGACGCATGGGGTGAAATCTCTTCAGATTACCTTACCAAATTGACACCTAGAACGCCAAAGTTCTGCAAGACTGTAATTTTGGGGCGGCAGGGTAGCCTAGTGGTTAGAGCGTTGGACTAGCAGCTGAAAGGTTGCAAGTTCAAATCCCCGAGCTGACAAGGTACAAATCTGTCGTTCTGCCCCTGAACAGGGGCACTGTTCCTAGTCCGTCATTGAAAATAAGAATTTGTTCTTAACTGACTTGCCTAATTAAATAAAGGTTAAAATAAAAATAAAAAAATTGCTTCAAATGGAGGATTAGTTGATGAAAGCAAAGGACATAATTTCAATTAAAAATCATTACTTATGACTTTGACTATTTTTCCTATTCATTTTACAACTCAGTTCATGTATGTTTTCATGGAAAACAACAACATTTGACCCCAAACTTCTGATATATACATTTATATTATTTTATACAAATAGAGTTGAAGTCGGAAGTTTACATACACTTTGGTTGGAGTCATTAAAACTCGTTTTTCAACCACTCCACAAATTTCTTGTTAACAAACTATAGTTTTGGCAAGTCGGTTAGGCCATCTACTTTGTGCCTGACACAAGTAATTTTTCAAACAATTGTTTACAGACAGATTATTTCACTTATAATTGTGTGGAACTGTGTCACAATTCCAGTGGGTCAGAAGTTTACATACACTAAGTTGACTGTGCCTTTAATCAGCTTGGAAAACTCCAGAAAATTATGTCATGGCTTTAGAAGCTTCTGATAGGCTAATTGACATCATTTGAGTCAATTGGAGGTGTATCTGTGGATGTATTTCAAGGCCTACCTTCAAACTCAGTGCCTCTGTGCTTGACATCATGGGAAAATCAAAAGAATTCAGCCAAGACCTCAGAAAAAAAATTGTAGACCTCCACAAGTCTGGTTCATCCTTGGGAGCAATTTCAAAATGCCTGAAGGTACCACATTCATCTGTACAAACAATAGTACGCAAGTATAAACATCATGGGACCACACAGCCGTCATACCGCTCAGGAAGGAGATGTATTCTGTCTCTTAGAGATGAACGTACTTTGGTGTGAAAAGTGCAAATCAATCCCAGAATAACAGCAAAGAACATTGTGAAGATGCTGGAGGAAACAGGTACAAGAGTATCTATATCCACAGTAAAATGAGTCCTATAACCTGAAAGGCCGCTCTGCAAGGAAGAAGCCATTGCTCTAAAACCGCTATAAAAAAGCCAGACTACGGTTTGCAAATGCACATGGGGACAAAGATCAAACTTTTTGGAGAAATTTCCACTGGCCTGAGGAAACAAAAATAGAACTGTTTGACCATACTGACCATTGTTATGTTTGGAGGAAAAAGGTGGATGCTTGCAAGCCAAAGAACACCATCCCAACTGTGAAGCACGGGGGTGGCAGCATCATGTTGTGGGGGTGGCAGCATCATGTTGTAGGGGTGCTTTGCTGCAGGAGGGACTGGTGCACTTCACAAAATAGATGGCATCATGAGGGAGGAAAAATATGTGGATATATTGAAGCAACATCTCAAAACATCAGTCAGGAAGTTAAAGCTTTTTCGCAAATGGTTCTTCCAAATGGACAATAACCCCAAGCATACTTCCAAAGTTGTGGCAAAATGACTTAAGAACAACAAAGTCAAGGTATTGGAGTGGCAATCACAAAGCCCTAACCTAACCTAACCTCAAACCTATAGAATATTTGTGGGCAGAACTGAAAAGTGTGTGCGAGCAAGGAGGCCTACAAACCTGACTCAGTTACACCAGCTCTGTCAGGAGGAATGGGCCAAAATTCACCCAACTTATTGTGGGAAGCTTGTGGAAGGCTACCCAAAACGTTTGACCCAAGTTAAACAATTTAAAGGCAATGCTGCTAATTGAGTGTATATAAACCTCTGACCCACTGGGAATGTGATGAAAGAAATTAAAGCTGAAATAAATCATTCTCTCTACTATTATTCTGACATTTCACATTCTTAAAATAAAGTGGTGATCGTAAATGACCTAAAACAGGGACATTTTACTAGGATTAAATGTCAGGAATTGTGAAAAAACTGAGTATAAATGTATTTGGCTATGGTGTATGTAAACTTCCAACTTCAACTGTAATATATATATATATATGTGTGTGTGTACAGTTCCTTGAAATCTTGACATCCATTGGCCCGGCTGTGGAGACACCCATTGGCCGGCTGTGGAGACACCCATTGGCCCGGCTGTGGAGACACCCATTGGCCGGCCGTGGAAACACCCATTGGCCAACATTCTTTTTTTCTGTCGAGCCCCTCCCTGCCTAAGCTCATCTAGCCCTGACCAGCCAGCCGGTACAGGAGCTTCCGTTGCTCTTCTTATAGACACGTAGTTCCTCATTCAGTATTCATTTTCAGTCTTTTATACAGCAGGTCATTAACTTCTTGCGTCGAGCCATCCCGGATCCGGTATCGTGACTACAGCCTCAAGCTCATTACCATAACGCATGAATATTCATGAATGCATGATATTCATGAAAATCGCAAATGAAATTAAATTAATCTATTTGCTCTCAAGCTTAGCCTTTTGTTAACAACACTGTCATCTCAGATTTTCAAAATATGCTTCTCAACCATTGCAAAACAAGCATTTGTGTAACAGTATTGATAGCTAACGTAGCATTTAGCGTTAGCATTCAGCAGGCAGCATTTTCACAAAAAACAGAAAAGCATTCAAATAAAATCATTTACCTTTGAAGAACTTCAGATGTTTTCAATGAGGAGACTCTCAGTTAGATAGCAAATGTTCAGTTTTTACAAAAAATGTTATTTGTGTCGACTAATCGCTCCGTTTTGTTCATCACGTTTGGGTAAGAAAAAATAAAAATAAAATAATAATAAGTCATTAAAACCCTAACTTTTTTCCAAATGAACTCCATAATATCGACAGAAACATGGCAAACCGATGTTTAGAATCAATCCTCAAGGTTTTTTTCACATATCTATCGACGATAAAATCCTTCGTGGCAGTTGACTTTCTCTTCTGAAGAAATGGAACCTACAGATTACGCAATAATTTCGACACAGGACACCGGGCGGGACACCAGGTAAATGTAGTCTCTTATGGTGAATCTTCCAATGATATGCCTACAAACACGTCACAATGCTGCAGACACCTTGGGGAAACGACAGAAAGGGCAGGCTCATTCCTGGCGCATTCACAGCCATATAAGGAGACATTGGAACACAGCGCCTTCAGAATCTGGGGAATTTCCTGTATGAAACTTCATCTTGGTTTCGCCTGTAGCATTAGTTCTGGGGCACTCACTAATTAATATCTTTGCAGTTTTGGAAACGTCAGGGTTTTGTCTTTCCAAGGCTGTCAATTCCATGCATAGTCGAGCATCTTTTCGTGACAAAATATTGCGCTTAAAACGGGCACGTCTTTTTATCCAATAATGCCATAGCACCCCCATAGGTTGAAGAGGTTAACCTACAGTAACCTGATTTTCCCCTTGCCGTGTATATGGGCAGGACAGTGAAGTGAAGGATAGTGAAGGATAGGCCTGCCCTGTACAGTGCTGAGAAGATTGTAATACCGATAGTATGAGGAGGATCAAGCTGCTAACCTTTCACTCTGAGGGGCTATAGTGCCATCAGGTCTTCGCCAAGGTTACTTGGCCATGCAATTTAATGGTGAATATTTTCCCTAGTCCTGATGACAAGAGTCTAACACACCACCTTATACTCCTCTCAGTGGAGGCTGGTGGGAGGAGCTATAGGAGGAAGGGCTCGTTGTAAAGTCTGGAAGGGAATAAACGGAACAGCATCAAACACATGACACATATGAAAACCACATGTTCCATTAATTCCATAACAGTCATTACAATGAGCCCATCCTCAGAAGGTTCCCTCCCACCAGCCTCCTCTGATTCCTCTCCAGCTTTAACATTTTAGTCATAGCCACTAGGGTCAGAGCAGGTTGGGGCAGCGTAGGACACCTGCCTCGTCACATACAGAGAACACACATCTATCTAGCATGAGAAATGGCAGCTTCCTGCCCTGGGTTTCTAGATGGAAGTCAAGGGATGGCGCCACCTGGTGGGGAGAAGGACTGTGCAGAGAGATGGCACAGAGTCGGGACAGGGGGCTTTCTGTGGCCACTCAGAGTAGGGACAGGGGGCTTTCTATGGCCACTCAGAGTAGGGACAGGGGGCTTTCTATGGCCACTCAGAGCAGGTACAGGGGGTTTTCTGTGGCCACTCAGAGCAGGGACAGGGGGCTTTCTGTGGCCACTCAGAGCAGGGACAGGGGGCTTTCTGTGGCCACTCAGAGCAGGGACAGGGGGCTTTCTGTGGCCACTCAGAGCAGGGACAGGGGGCTTTCTATGGCCACTCAGAGCAGGGACAGGGGGCTTTCTGTGGCCACTCAGAGCAGGGACAGGGGGCTTTCTGTGGCACTCACAGCTTATAGTCATGGTGGTAAGATACTTTGCTGTGGGTGAGCATGAGTCCAGATTTGATTGTGACAACTCATTGATTAAGAGGGGTCTAGACAAGAGAAGACAGATCTAGTTAGAGAAGACAGGACTCGTTAGAGAAGACAGGTCTAGACAAGAGAAGACAGGTCTAGACAAGAGAAGACAGGTCTAGACAGAGAAGACGGGTCTAGACAGAGAAGACAGATCTAGACAGAGAAGACAGGTCTAGACAAGAGAAGACGGGTCTAGACAGAGAAGACGGGTCTAGACAGAGAAGACAGGTCTAGACAAGAGAAGACAGGTCTAGTTAGAGAAGACGGGTCTAGACAAGAGAAGACAGGTCTAGACAAGAGAAGACAGATCTAGTTAGAGAAGACAGGTCTAGTTAGAGAAGACAGGCCTAGTTAGAGAAGACAGGTCTAGACAGCGTCTGTTCCCCTTCTCAGTCCATGTTTTTCCTGTAGACTGGTGATTCAGTCACATACAAACACACACACACACACACACACACACACACACACACACCAGGCAGGCTGCAGGACAACACATGTGCATGCACCACACACACACACACACACACACACGGAGAAAGACACAAAACATGTGGTCAGAGGATGGGCTTTGTCAGAGCAAGTGGTCTGAGAAAAAGAGGGAGAGAGATGTGGGGTGGAAGAGGAGGGACAGAGGGAGAGATGGACAAAGAGTCTCATTGAGCCAGCAGCACATGTTAACACCTTCCTCTGAACATCGAGTACATTTCCAGAAGTACCACGGCCTAGACCACAGGGACTAAACCTGACTGACTGACTGATGTGTGTGTGTAATCACACCATAGCTAACACATAGAGAGAGAGAGAGAGAGAGAGAGAGAGAGAGAGAGAGAGAGAGAGAGAGAGAGAGAGAGACTGACTAAGGGTGGGGGTGTTCCCATCCTCACACCTTTACATGTTCCACAGCCTCCCTGCGTCACAGAGGACTCGGAGCCCCTAAATCAACTCGTCTCTCCATCTCTTGCCAAATACACACTAGAGAGGTAGGCTGTTTTAGAAGGAAAGGGGTACACCACACCCCTACAGCAGCACCACACCCCTACAGCAGCACCACACCACTACAGCAGCACCACACCACTACAGCAGCACCACACCCCTACAGCAGCACCACACCCCTACAGCAGGACCACGCCCCTACAGCAGGACCACGCCCCTACAGCAGGACCATGCCCCTACAGCAGGACCACACCCCTACAGCAGCACCACACCCCCTTCGTACAGCAGTGCTGTACAGAAACCCAGCCTAAAACCCCAAACAGCCAATGCACACGGTGGCAGCTCCACACCCCTAGAAAGGCCAAAACCTAGGAAGAAACCTAGAGAGGAACCAGGCTATGTGGGGTGGCCAGTCCTCTTCGCCCCTACAGCAGAACATGACCACGATGTTCAAATGTTCTAAATGACCAGCACCACACAGAACAGTTGAAACTGGAGCACACAGCAGGACCAGGGACACCCATCACAGGTAGTCTGGGGCACGGTCCACACCCTCCGAGAGAGAGCAGAAAGAGAGAATTAGAGAGCATATGTGGGGTGGCCACACTTCTGGCTGTGCCGGGTGGACCATACCCCAAGATGTTCAGATAAATGACCAGCATGGTTGAATAATAGTAAGGCAGCAGGACCAGCAGCATGGCCACTACAGCAGGACCACACCCTGGGACATGCAGGGCCCACCACTGGACAGCATGGCCAGGTGGACTGGGGACACAAGGACATCATGTCAGGTAGTCCTGGGGCATGGTCCCCCTCCGACAGAGAGAAAGAAAGAGAGAAGAGAATGTGAAACGACCACACCCCCAATAGGACAGGACCACACCCAGATATAACAAACTGACCAGCGCCCTAAACAATGCAGCATAAATACTGGAGGCTGAGACAGGAGGGGGTCGGAGACCTGTGGCCCCAACCCGAGGACACGCCAGGGCCTAACAGGAGGATATAACCCACCCACTTTGCCAAAGCACAGCCCCCACACCACTAGAGGATATCTTCAGCTCCACACCATCCTGAGACAGCAGGACCACGCCCCACACAGGGGAGGCCAAACACACCGACCACAACAGTGACCACACCCCCACAGGTGGACCCGCCCTACAGCAGGAGAGCACCCAGTAAGCAGCTCAGCCCCCGTACGGGTACAGCAGGACCATGCCCAGGCAGAGACAGCAGCGGTTCACTCCACTTTCCGCAGCTCCACACTCCTGGGCCAGCAGGACTCAATCATATGACCCACTGAAGAGATGAGTCTTCAGTAAAGACCAAAGGTTGAGACACCCCTCCCTGACATGGGTACACCGACCACTCTACCCCCTCAGCTGTTTGACTAGGGACAATTAGGAGGCCTGCCCCGTAGCGTACAGCAGGACCAAATCAGCCCCCATGTAATGCAGCAGCAGTAAAACCTTGACAGCCCTACAGGAAGCAGTGAGAGAGGCTAGCACTGGAGTAATATGATCAAATTTTTTTTTAATTCTAGTCAGGATTCTAGCACGCCGTATTCAGCACTAACTGAAGTTTATTTAGTGCTTTATCCGGGTAGCCGGAAAATAGAGCATTGCAGTAGTCTAACCTAGAAGTGACAAAGCATGGATTAATTTTTCTGCATCATTTTTTGGACAGAAAGTTTCTGATTTTGCAATGTTACGTAGATGGAAAAAACTGTCCTCGAAATGGTCTTGATATGTTCTTCAAAGAGAGATCCACGCCCCTTCACAGTTTTATTTGAGGCACTGTACAACCATTAAGATTAATTGTCAGATTCAACAGAAGATCTCTTTGTTTCTTGGGACCTAGAACAAGCATCTCTGTTTTTGTCCGAGTTTAATAGTAGAAAGTTTGCAGCCATCCACTTCCTTATGTCTGAAACACATGCTTCTAGCGAGGGCAATTTTGACTTCACCATGTTTCATTGAAATGTACAGCTGTGATCCGCATAGCAGTGAAAGTTAACATTATGTTTTTCGAATAACATCCCCAAGAGGTAAAATATATAGTGAAAACAATAGTGGTCCTAAAACAGAACCTTGAGGAACACCGAAATTTACAGTTGATTTGTCAGAGGACAAACCATTCACAGAGACAAACTGATATCTTTCCGACAGATAAGATCTAAACCAGGCCAGAACATGTCCGTGTAGACCAATTTGGGTTTCCAATCTCTCCAAAAGAATGTGGTGATCGATGGTATCAAAAGCAGCACTAAGGTCTAGGAGCACGAGGACAGATGCAGAGCCTCGAGTTGCCATTAAAATGTCATTTACCACCTTCACAAGTGGGTGCTATGATGGGGTCTAAAACCAGACTGAAGCATTTCGTATACATTGTTTGTCTTCAGGAGGAGTGAGGGGCATGAGCCTTCTCTAAAATTTTTGAGAGGAATGGAAGGATTCGATATAGGCCGATAGTTTTTATATTTTCTGGGTCAGGTTTGGCTTTTTCAAGAGGCTTTATTACTGCCACTTTTAGTGAGTTTGGTACACATCCAGTGGATAGAGAGCCGTTTATTATGTTCAACATAGGAGGAAGCACAGGAAGCAGCTCTTTCAGTAGTTTAGTTGGAATAGGGTCCAGTATGCAGCTTGAAGGTTTAGAGGCCATGATTATTTTCATCATTGTGTCAAGAGATATAGTACTAAAGACTTGAGCGGATCCTAGGTCCTGGCAGAGTTGTGCAGACTCAGGACAACTGAGGTTTGGAGGAATACGCAGGTTTAAAGAGGAGTCCGAGGCTTTCTAATAATCATAATCTTTTCCTCAAAGAGTTCATGAATTTATCACTGCTAGGAAAGTCATCCTCTTTGGGAATGCTGCTTTTTAGTTAGCTTTGGACAGTATCAAAAGAGGATTTTCCTCAATTAAGTTAGGGATGATCAGCAGCAGTAGGGCTCTTCGGTACTGAGGTACCGTCCTTCCAAGAGTCGGAAGACTTCCAGTTTGGGTGGCGCCATTTCCGTTCCAATTTTCTGGAAGCTTGGGACCACACCCCTAGCAGGACCACGCCCTACAGCAGCTCCACACAAGCAGGACCACGCCCCTACAGAGGACCACGACAGCAGCTCCACGCCCCTAAAGGAGGACCACACCCACACAGCAGGACCACACCCCTACAGGCTCCACACAGCAGGACCACACCCCTACAGCAGAACCACACCCTAGAGGACCACGCCCCTACAGCAGGACCACACCCCTACAGGGACCACTAGAGGACCACTACAGAGGACCACGCCCCTACAGCAGGAGCCCCTACAGCAGCTCCACGCCACTACAGCAGCTCCACACCCCTACAGGGACCACGCCCCTACAGCAGGACCACACCCCTACAGCAGGACCACACCCCCACAACAGGACCACACCCCCACAGTGGACCAAGCCCCTACAGCAGGACCACGACAGCAGACGCCCCTACAGCAGGACCAACCCCTACAGCAGGACCACGCCCCTACAGCAGGACCACAAGAGGACCAGGGACCACACCCCACAACAGGACCAACAGTGGAGACGGAGGACCAAGAGGAGAGGACCACGACAAGACTGGTGAAATCAGAGAGGAGGATAAGAGGAGAGGAGGACAAGAGGAGAGGGGGACGAGAGGAGAGGGGGACGAAGAGGAGAGGGGGACAAGAGGAGAGGAGGGGCGAGAGGAGAAGGGGCGAAGGAAGACAGGGGAGGATGAGAGGAGAGGAGGACAAGAGGAGAGGAGGACAAGAGGAGAGGGGGATGAGAGGAGAGGGGGACAAGAGGAGAGGAGGACGAGAGGAGGACGAGAGGAAGGAGGACGAGAGGAGGGAGACAAGAGGAGAGGGGACGAGAGGAGAGGAGGACAAGAGGAGAGGGGGACGAGAGGAGAGGAGGATGAGAGGAGAGGAGGATGAGAGGAGAGGAGGACAAGAGGAGAGAGGAGGAGGACAAGAGGAGAGGGGGACGAGAGGAGAGGGGACGAGAGGAGGAAGGGAAGGGGGCAAGAAGACAGGGAGACAAGAGGAGAGGAGGACAAGAGGAGAGGAGGACAAGAGAGGAGAGGGGTCAAGAGGAGAGGGGGACAAGAGGAGAGGGGGACGAGAGGAGAGGGGACAAGACAAGGAGACAGGGAGGACAAGAGGAAGGTGGACAAGAGACAGGGAGACAAGAGGAGAGGGGGACAAGAGGAGAGGAGGACAAGAGGAGGGGGACAAGAGGAGGGGGACAAGAGGAGAGGAGGACAAGAGGAGAGGGGGACAAGAGGAGAGGGAGGACAGAGGAGAGGGGGACGAGAGAGAGGGGGAGGAAGACAAGGAGGAGGACGAGGGAAGGGGGACAAGAAGACAGGGAGACAAGAGGAGAGGAGGACAAGAGGAGAGGGGACAAGAGGAGAGGGGACGAGAGGAGAGGGGACAAGAGGAGAGGAGGACGAGAGGAGGACGAGAGGAAGGGTGGCAAGAAGACAGGGAGACAAGAGGAGAGGAGGACAAGAGGAGAGGAGGACAAGAGGAGAGGGGGACGAGAGGAGAGGGGGACAAGAGGAGAGGAGGACAAGAGGAGGAGGACAAGAGGAGGGGGACGAGGAGAGGGGACAAGAGGAGAGGAGGACGAGAGGAGGGAGGACGAGAGGAAGGGGGACAAGAAGACAGGGAGACAGAGGAGAGGAGGACAAGAGGAGAGGAGGGACAAGAGGAGAGGGGGACGAGAGGAGAGGGGGACAAGAGGAGAGGAGGACGAGAGAAAGGGGGACAAGAAGACAGGAGACAAGAGGAGGGAGGACAAGAAGACAGGGAGACGAGAGGAGAGGAGGACAAGAGGAGAGGGGGACGAGAGGAGAGGGGACAAGAGGAGAGGAGGACGAGAGGAAGGGGGACAAGAAGACAGGGAGACAAGAGGAGAGGAGGACAAGAGGAGAGGGGGGGACGAGAGGAGAGGGGGACGAGAGGAGAGGGGACAAGAGGAGAGGAGGACGAGAGGAAGGGGACAAGAAGACAGGGAGACAAGAGGAGAGGAGGACAAGAGGAGAGGGGGACGAGAGGAGAGGAGGACGAGAGGAGAGAGAGGGGGAGAGGAGAGGGGGACGAGAGGAGGACGAGAGGAAGGGGGCAAGAAGACAGGAGACAAGAGGAGAGGAGGACAAGAGGAGAGGAGGACAAGAGGAGAGGGGGAGAGGAGAGGGGGACAAGAGGAGGAGGAGGAGGAGGACGAGAGGAAGGGTGGCAAGAAGACAGGGAGACAAGAGGAGAGGAGGACAAGAGGAGAGGAGGACAAGAGGAGAGGAGGACGAGAGGAGAGGAGGACGAGAGGAGAGGAGGACAAGAGGAGAGGAGGACAAGAGGAGAGGGGGACGAGAGGAGAGGGGACAAGAGGAGAGGAGGACGAGAGGAGGGACGAGAGGAAGGGGGACAAGAAGACAGGGAGACAAGAGGAGAGGAGGACAAGAGGAGAGGGGGACGAGAGGAGAGGGGACAAGAGGGGAGACAAGAGGAGAGGAGGATGAGAGGAAGGGGGACAAGAAGACAGGGAGACAAGAGGAGAGGAGGACAAGAGGAGGGGGGACGAGAGGGAGAGGGGGACGAGAGGAGAGGGGGACAAGAGGAGAGGAGGACGAGAGGAAGGGGGACAAGAAGACAGGGAGACAAGAGGAGAGGAGGACAAGAGGAGAGGGGGACGAGAGGAGAGGAGGACGAGAGGAGAGAGAGAGGGGGACGAGAGGAGAGGGGGACGAGAGGAGGACGAGAGGAAGGGGGCAAGAAGACAGGGAGACAAGAGGAGAGGAGGACAAGAGGAGAGGAGGACAAGAGGAGAGGGGGACGAGAGGAGAGGGGACAAGAGGAGAGGAGGACGAGAGGAGGATGAGAGGAAGGGTGGCAAGAAGACAGGGAGACAAGAGGAGAGGAGGACAAGAGGAGAGGAGGACAAGAGGAGAGGAGGACGAGAGGAGAGGAGGACAAGAGGAGAGGAGGACAAGAGGAGAGGAGGACGAGAGGAGAGGAGGACGAGAGGAGAGGAGGACGAGAGGAGAGGAGGACAAGAGGAGAGGAGGACGAGAGGAAGGGTGGCAAGAAGACAGGGAGACAAGAGGAGAGGAGGACAAGAGGAGAGGGAGACAAGAGGAGAGGGGGACAAGAGGAGAGGGGGACGAGAGGAGAGGGGGACGAGAGGAGAGGGAGACAAGAGGAGAGGGGACAAGAGGAGTGCAGAAAACTGAAACAAAGAGCTCTGCGAGTTGGCTGCACCCTCCCTCCCTCCCTCCGCCCACCCTCTGCATTCCCCACCGTCACCACGTGCGTCATCACAGGAGCCCCCAGAGATACCCAGTCCCCCCCACACACACACACACACACACACACACACACACACACACACACACACACACACACACACACACACTCGCTCTCGCTCTCTCTCTCTCTCTCTCAGCAGGCGGCAGCCAGCCAAATCACTCTCACGCCTAGTCAGCCCGTTCAGTTGGAGGACACAGGTAACGATTCACACTCTGCTGTCCGCAGGCACAGATGGGGAACAAAAGGAGTGGAGAAATGGAATGAAAATAAAGAAAAATTAAAAGAGAGTTTTTGAGAAAGTTAGTGAATAGCTATTTGTACATTACTACAGATGTGAACTAGGGGTACGAAATGTAATCCTTCACGTTAAGAAAAAAAATCCCTAAATGAAAAACAAGTTTTTTTTTTTCCTTCACAAAATATAAATCACAGTGCAGTTATCACAAAACTAACACGAACAAGCCCCGATCCCCATCATAAAGGGATGTTTGGTTTCTTTTATAAAATAGGCCTGCCTAACACAACATTACCGTAACGTTAGTGACAAGAGATACACAGCATCATTCACATTATTTTCCACAGATATGAAGCGCTCCACATGTCATCATTGTTAACAATTTAAAAAATAAAAATAATAATTTACATTTACATTTAAGTCATTTAGCAGACGCTCTTATCCAGAGCGACTTACAAATTGGTGCGTTCACCTTAAGACATCCAGTGGAACAGCCACTTTACAATAGTGCATCTAAATATTTTAAGGGGGGGGTGAGAAGGATTACTTTATCCTATCCTAGGTATTCCTGAAAGAGGTGGGGTTTCAGGTAATAATCAAGTGCTGATTACAGAAATGACTCCAGTTCATTATATACAGCCATTGTCAATGGCCTACTTACGTTGCGAGGTCATTTGCTAAATGTTGGTTACTGCAAAGCGCCAAATTTGAGCTGGGAGTCGTGCATCTCTCTCATCAAATATCACTGTTCAAGGTTTTACTCTCGTTTCAACAGGGCGCTATCCCCTTTTATAATGGGAGTTGAGACATACAGTCATTAGAAAGCTATAACACTTTTTTAACCAGTAGATTCCCACATTTGGCACATTAGTGATCTTAAACTTGGTGAGCAGGCTTTTGTTAACATGAGACATGTCCCCTAGGCTAATCAACACGCAATTCTGACTACAGTAGGACCCTGGGTTGTCGGTATGCCAGGCAAGGGGTCCTGGGCAAGAAAAGGATGAGGACCCCTGTCCTGCTGTACGACTGCGGTAAAACCTCATCTCCCCTTAGCAGTCATAACACACAATAGGTTTTAACCCCCCCCCCCCCCCCCCCTAAAAGCCAGTTTCAACGTGATTTTTTCTCTCGATTTGTCACAATCCTAATGTGAACCAGGGCTTTGACTGAGAAGGGGGAGTGGGGTCCTAAGCCAAAAGCACCCCCCCCCCCACACACACACACTCACAAACCCAACTCCCTATCCATGTCCTCTTGCCAATAAAACCCCATTGAGAATCTTTTGATACCGTATCTGAACTCAAATATCAAACACAACACTGCCCAGTGTTGTCACGATACCAGAATTTTGACTTCGATACCGATACCAGGTTTAAGTACCACAATACTCGATACCATCACGATACTCAAGACTAAAACGATACCAGAACAAAGGCATATCCCCCCAAAAAATGAAAGAAGTCCCAGAATGGCACTTGATCCAGACAGATAAACGTATCTGCTGCTCTGTTCAATCGCTGAGCTTCTTCTGAGTTACAATATCATAACATTAGCTTTATATATACATAAATGTACATTTTTCAGAGACAGCCATGTAATTAATTAATTAGGACGAGAGGAATTAATTAATAAATTATGCAATCATACTTTAAACATTTTTTTTATTTTATTTTCTATTTCACCTTTATTTAACCAGGTAGGCTAGTTGAGAACACCTTTATTTAACCAGGTAGGTTAGTTGAGAACACCTTTATTTAACCAGGTAGGTTAGTTGAGAACACCTTTATTTAACCAGGTAGGCTAGTTGAGAACACCTTTATTTAACCAGGTAGGCTAGTTGAGAACACCTTTATTTAACCAGGTAGGCTAGTTGAGAACACCTTTATTTAACCAGGTAGGCTAGTTGAGAACACCTTTATTTAACCAGGTAGGCTAGTTGAGAACACCTTTATTTAACCAGGTAGGCTAGTTGAGAACACCTTTATTTAACCAGGTAGGCTAGTTGAGAACACCTCTATTTAACCAGGTAGGCTAGTTGAGAACACCTCTATTTAACCAGGTAGGCTAGTTGAGAACACCTTTATTTAACCAGGTAGGCTAGTTGAGAACACCTTTATTTAACCAGGTAGGTTAGTTGAGAACACCTTTATTTAACCAGGTAGGCTAGTTGAGAACACCTTTATTTAACCAGGTAGGCTAGTTGAGAACACCTTTATTTAACCAGGTAGGCTAGTTGAGAACACCTTTATTTAACCAGGTAGGTTGGTTGAGAACACCTTTATTTAACCAGGTAGGCTAGTTGAGAACACCTTTATTTAACCAGGTAGGTTGGTTGAGAACACCTTTATTTAACCAGGTAGGCTAGTTGAGAACACCTTTATTTAACCAGGTAGGCTAGTTGAGAACACCTTTATTTAACCAGGTAGGCTAGTTGAGAACACCTTTATTTAACCAGGTAGGTTGGTTGAGAACACCTTTATTTAACCAGGTAGGCTAGTTGAGAACACCTTTATTTAACCAGGTAGGCTAGTTGAGAACACCTTTATTTAACCAGGTAGGTTAGTTGAGAACACCTTTATTTAACCAGGTAGGCTAGTTGAGAACACCTTTATTTAACCAGGTAGGCTAGTTGAGAACACCTTTATTTAACCAGGTAGGTTAGTTGAGAACACCTTTATTTAACCAGGTAGGCTAGTTGAGAACACCTTTATTTAACCAGGTAGGCTAGTTGAGAACACCTTTATTTAACCAGGTAGGTTGGTTGAGAACACCTTTATTTAACCAGGTAGGCTAGTTGAGAACACCTTTATTTAACCAGGTAGGCTAGTTGAGAACACCTTTATTTAACCAGGTAGGTTAGTTGAGAACACCTTTATTTAACCAGGTAGGCTAGTTGAGAACACCTTATTTAACCAGGTAGGCTAGTTGAGAACACCTTTATTTAACCAGGTAGGTTAGTTGAGAACACCTTTATTTAACCAGGTAGGCTAGTTGAGAACACCTTTATTTAACCAGGTAGGCTAGTTGAGAACACCTTTATTTAACCAGGTAGGCTAGTTGAGAACACCTTTATTTAACCAGGTAGGTTAGTTGAGAACACCTTTATTTAACCAGGTAGGCTAGTTGAGAACACCTTTATTTAACCAGGTAGGTTAGTTGAGAACACCTTTATTTAACCAGGTAGGCTAGTTGAGAACACCTTTATTTAACCAGGTAGGCTAGTTGAGAACACCTTTATTTAACCAGGTAGGTTAGTTGAGAACACCTTTATTTAACCAGGTAGGCTAGTTGAGAACACCTTTATTTAACCAGGTAGGCTAGTTGAGAACACCTTTATTTAACCAGGTAGGCTAGTTGAGAACACCTTTATTTAACCAGGTAGGTTAGTTGAGAACATCTTTATTTAACCAGGTAGGCTAGTTGAGAACACCTTTATTTAACCAGGTAGGTTAGTTGAGAACACCTTTATTTAACCAGGTAGGCTAGTTGAGAACACCTTTATTTAACCAGGTAGGCTAGTTGAGAACACCTTTATTTAACCAGGTAGGCTAGTTGAGAACTTTATTTAACCAGGTAGGCTAGTTGAGAACACCTTTATTTAACCAGGTAGACCAGTTGAGAACACCTTTATTTAACCAGGTAGGCTAGTTGAGAACACCTTTATTTAACCAGGTAGGCTAGTTGAGAACACCTTTATTTAACCAGGTAAACCAGTTGAGAACACCTTTATTTAACCAGGTAGGCTAGTTGAGAACACCTTTATTTAACCAGGTAGGCTAGTTGAGAACACCTTTATTTAACCAGGTAGGCTAGTTGAGAACACCTTTATTTAACCAGGTAGGCTAGTTGAGAACACCTTTATTTAACCAGGTAGGCTAGTTGAGAACACCTTTATTTAACCAGGTAGGCTAGAACACCTCTATTTGACCAGGTAGGTTAGTTGAGAACACCTTTATTTAACCAGGTAGGCTAGTTGAGAACACCTTTATTTAACCAGGTAGGTTAGTTGAGAACACCTTTATTTAACCAGGTAGGCTAGTTGAGAACACCTTTATTTAACCAGGTAGGTTGGTTGAGAACACCTTTATTTAACCAGGTAGGCTAGTTGAGAACACCTTTATTTAACCAGGTAGGCTAGTTGAGAACACCTTTATTTAACCAGGTAGGTTAGTTGAGAACACCTTTATTTAACCAGGTAGGCTAGTTGAGAACACCTTTATTTAACCAGGTAGGCTAGTTGAGAACACCTTTATTTAACCAGGTAGGTTAGTTGAGAACACCTTTATTTAACCAGGTAGGCTAGTTGAGAACACCTTTTATTTAACCAGGTAGGCTAGTTGAGAACACCTTTATTTAACCAGGTAGGTTAGTTGAGAACACCTTTATTTAACCAGGTAGGCTAGTTGAGAACACCTTTATTTAACCAGGTAGGTTAGTTGAGAACACCTTTATTTAACCAGGTAGGCTAGTTGAGAACACCTTTATTTAACCAGGTAGGCTAGTTGAGAACACCTTTATTTAACCAGGTAGGCTAGTTGAGAACACCTTTATTTAACCAGGTAGGCTAGTTGAGAACACCTTTTATTTAACCAGGTAGACCAGTTGAGAACACCTTTATTTAACCAGGTAGGCTAGTTGAGAACACCTTTATTTAACCAGGTAGGCTAGTTGAGAACACCTTTATTTAACCAGGTAGACCAGTTGAGAACACCTTTATTTAACCAGGTAGGCTAGTTGAGAACACCTTTATTTAACCAGGTAGGCTAGTTGAGAACACCTTTATTTAACCAGGTAGGCTAGTTGAGAACACCTTTATTTAACCAGGTAGGCTAGTTGAGAACACCTTTATTTAACCAGGTAGGCTAGTTGAGAACACCTTTATTTAACCAGGTAGGCTAGTTGAGAACACCTCTATTTGACCAGGTAGGCTAGTTGAGAACACCTTTATTTAACCAGGTAGGCTAGTTGAGAACACCTTTATTTAACCAGGTAGGCTAGTTGAGAACACCTTTATTTAACCAGGTAGGCTAGTTGAGAACACCTTTATTTAACCAGGTAGGCTAGTTGAGAACACCTTTATTTAACCAGGTAGGCTAGTTGAGAACACCTTTATTTAACCAGGTAGGCTAGTTGAGAACACCTTTATTTAACCAGGTAGGCTAGTTGAGAACACCTTTATTTAACCAGGTAGGCTAGTTGAGAACACCTTTATTTAACCAGGTAGGCTAGTTGAGAACACCTTTATTTAACCAGGTAGGTTAGTTGAGAACACCTTTATTTAACCAGGTAGGCTAGTTGAGAACACCTTTATTTAACCAGGTAGGTTAGTTTAACCAGGTAGAACACCTTTATTTAACCAGGTAGGTTAGTTGAGAACACCTTTATTTAACCAGGTAGGCTAGTTGAGAACACCTTTATTTAACCAGGTAGGCTAGTTGAGAACACCTTTATTTAACCAGGTAGGCTAGTTGAGAACACCTTTATTTAACCAGGTAGGTTAGTTGAGAACACCTTTATTTAACCAGGTAG
This sequence comes from Oncorhynchus nerka, assembly GCF_034236695.1. Taxonomy (NCBI): domain Eukaryota; kingdom Metazoa; phylum Chordata; class Actinopteri; order Salmoniformes; family Salmonidae; genus Oncorhynchus; species Oncorhynchus nerka. The sequence goes on along the minus strand of NW_027040083.1, from coordinate 15,670 downwards.
GCTAGTTGAGAACTAGTTCTCATTTACAACTGCGACCTGGCCAAGATAAAGCAAAGCAGTGCGACACAGACAACACAGCGTTACTGTCACACCCTGACCATAGTTTGCTTTGTATGTTTCTATGTTTTGTTTGGTCAGGGTGTGATCTGAGTGGGCATTCTATGTTGGATGTCTAGTTTGTCTGTTTCTGTGTTTGGGCCTGATATGGTTCTCAATCAGAGGCAAGTGTTAGTCATTGTCTCTGATTGGGAACCATATTTAGGTAGCCTGTTTTGTCATTGTGGGTTGTGGGTGATTGTCTATGTTAGTTGCTTGTGTCAGCACGGTTCTCATTATAGCTTCACGGTCGTTATTCGTTTATTATAATTTGTGTTCAGTGCTTTCTTTTATTAAAAAATCATCATGAACACATACCACACTGCATTTTGGTCCGTTACACATGGAATAAACAAACATACAGTCAATAATACAGTAGAACCAAAAAGATAGATATTCAGTTAGACTTTATTTTTTACCAAAATTCTTACCAATCTAACTACATAAAAGGGCATCATTTATTTGAATGGTAAAATCTCTATTGATAAACTGGGTAAATCAAGTCCTATCCACAATACAGGCGAGGGCATATTCAAATAGGAGTGTGTGCTAGTGAGTTATCCAGAATGTTTTGGGATGATTTAAATGTGTGCACTCATTAACGACATCAATCTTGACTCACTAGGAAGTCAGTTCGCTGAAGCAATGGATCATCTTTGGGAGATACGTGTGAAAGAGAGACCGAATAACTGAATGAATACAGATTTTGGTGGAAATCAGATTTGAAAGCAGCATATTTTGGTGAACAAACAACAGTGAGTTAGTGGAGCTAACATGATACAGCCCAGACTCCCAGGCTAGCAGTGAGTTAGTGGAGCTAACATGATGCAGCCCAGGCTAGCAGTGAGTTAGTGGAGCTAACATGATACAGCCCAGACTCCCAGGCTAGCAGTGAGTTGGTGGAGCTAACATGATACAGCCCAGACTCCCAGTACAGGCTAGCAGTGAGTTAGTGGAGTTAACATGATGCAGCCCAGACTCCCAGGCTAGCAGTGAGTTAGTGGAGCTAACATGATGCAGCCCAGACTCCCAGGCTAGCAGTGAGTTAGTGGAGCTAACATGATGCAGCCCAGACTCCCAGGCTAGCAGTGAGTTAGTGGAGCTAACATGATGCAGCCCAGACTCCCAGGCTAGCAGTGAGTTAGTGGAGCTAACATGATGCAGCCCAGACTCCCAGGCTAGCAGTGAGTTAGTGGAGCTAACATGATGCAGCCCAGACTCCCAGGCTAGCAGTGAGTTAGTGGAGCTAACATGATGAAGCCCAGACTCCCAGGCTAGCAGTGAGTTAGTGGAGCTAACATGATGCAGCCCAGACTCCCAGACTAGCAGTGAGTTAGTGGAGCTAACATGATGCAGCCCAGACTCCCAGGCTAGCAGTGAGTTAGTGGAGTTAACATGATGAAGCCCAGCCTCCTAGGCTAGCAGTGAGTTAGTGGAGCTAACATGATGCAGCCCAGACTCCCAGGCTAGCAGTGAGTTAGTGGAGCTAACATGATGAAGCCCAGACTCCCAGGCTAGCAGTGAGTTAGTGGAGCTAACATGATGAAGCCCAGACTCCCAGGCTAGCAGTGAGTTAGTGGAGCTAACATGATGCAGCCCAGACTCCCAGGCTAGCAGTGAGTTAGTGGAGCTAACATGATGCAGCCCAGACTCCCAGGCTAGCAGTGAGTTAGTGGAGCTAACATGATGCAGCCCAGACTCCCAGGCTAGCAGTGAGTTAGTGGAGCTAACATGATGCAGCCCAGACTCCCAGGCTAGCAGTGAGTTAGTGGAGCTAACATGATGAAGCCCAGACTCCCAGGCTAGCAGTGAGTTAGTGGAGCTAACATGATGAAGCCCAGACTCCCAGGCTAGCAGTGAGTTAGTGGAGCTAACATGATGAAGCCCAGACTCCCAGGCTAGCAGTGAGTTAGTGAAGCTAACATGATGCAGCCCAGACTCCCAGTGCAGTCTAGCAGTGAGTTAGTGGAGCTGACATGATGAAGCCCAGACTCCCAGTACAGGCTAGCAGTGAGTTAGTGGAGCTAACATGATGCAGCCCAGACTCTCAGGCTAGCAGTGGGTTAGTGGAGCTAACATGATGAAGCCCAGACTCCCAGGCTAACAGTGAGTTAGTGGAGCTAACATGATGCAGCCCAGACTCCCAGGCTAGCAGTGAGTTATTGGAGCTAACATGATACAGCCCAGACTCCCAGGTTAGCAGTGAGTTAGTGGAGCTAACATGATACAGCCCAGACTCCTAGACTAGCAGTGAGTTAGTGGAGCTAACATGATACAGCCCAGACTCCTAGACTAGCAGTGAGTTAGTGGAGCTAACATGATACAGCCCAGACTCCTAGACTAGCAGTGAGTTAGTGGAGCAGGCAGGCTGCACTATAATAAGGGATTGGCTGTGCTGATAGACAGGTTTGATCACATTTGACAGAAGTACCGAAAGTAACACAGATTCTAGTACCAAATAGTTTTTTTCACGTTCTAGTATCGTAAAAGTACAGCAGGTACAGTATACTGTACAACAACAACAAAACACCACTTCAATGTACTGCTCCTGATCCCAAATACTACACAATTCAACAACGCCACTTCGATGTTCAATAGATAAAAAATAAACCTTATGGAACAGCGGGGACTGTGAAGCAACACAAACATAGGCACAGACACATGCATAAAAAACACATGATAACATACGCACTCTACACATGGATTTTGTGTTGTAGATATGTGGTAGTGAAGTGTGGGCCTGAGGGTAAACATTTAGTGTGTTGTGGATTCTGTAATGAATGTATTACAATGTTTAAAAAAATGTGTAACTGCCTTAATTTTGCCAGACACCAGGAAGAGTAGCTGCTGTCTTGGCAGGAACTAATGGGGATCCATAATAAACCCCAGGAAGAGGAGCTGCTGTCTTGGCAGGATCTAAAGGGGGTCCATAATAAACCCCAGGACGAGTAGCTGCTGTCTTGGCAGGATCTAATGGGGGTCCATAATAAACCCCAGGACGAGTAGCTGCTGTCTTGGCAGGATCTAATGGGGGTCCATAATAAACCCCAGGAAGAGTAGCTGCTGTCTTGGCAGGATCTAATGGGGGTCCATAATAAACCCCAGGAAGACTAGCTGCTACCTTGGCAGGAACTAATGGGGGTCAATACAAAACCCCAGGAAGAGTAGCTGCTGCCTTGGCAGGAACTAATGGGGATCCATAACAAACCCCAGGAAGATTAGCTGCTGCCTTGGCAGGAACTAATGGGGACCATAATAAACCCAGAGGAAGAGTAGCTCCTGCCTTGGCAGGATCTAATGGGGATCCATAATAAACCCCAGGAAGACTAGCTGCTACCTTGGCAGGAACTAATGGGGATCCATAATAAACCCCAGGAAGAGTAGCTGCTGCCTTGGCAGGAACTAATGGGGATCCATAATAAACCCCAGGAAGACTAGCTGCTACCTTGGCAGGAACTAATGGGGATCCATAATAAACCCCAGGAAGACTAGCTGCTACCTTGGCAGGAACTAATGGGGATCCATAATAAACCCCAGGAAGAGTAGCTGCTGCCTTGGCAGGAACTAATGGGGATCCATAATAAACCCCAGGAAGACTAGCTGCTACCTTGGCAGGAACTAACGGGGATTCATAATAAATACGTTCCCGTACTAGCAGGCTCCAGAACAGTTTCTTCCCAGCTACTGTAACCCTGCTGAACTCTGTGACACGCCACTAGCCATATCCACCCGCCCACCACTTAGTACTGCCTCTCAGGGACCTTGTTGCACTACTCTCTTTACACTCTTCACGGTACTGCTAACCCTGATGTCCTTGCCGTGTCTGAATCCTGGCTCAGGAAGGCCACCAAAAATTCAGAGATTTCCATACCCAACTATAACATCTTCCGTCAAGATAGAACTACCAAAGGGGGCGGAGTTGCAGTCTACTGCAGAGATAGCCTGCAAAGTAATGTCATACTTTCCAGGTCCATACCCAAACAGTTCGAACTACTAATTTTGAAAATTACCCTCTCCAGAAATAAGTCTCTCACTGTTGCCGCCTGCTACCGGCCACCCTCAGCTCCCAGCTGTGCCCTGGACACCATTTTTGAATTGATCGCCCCCCATCTAGCTTCAGAGTTTGTTCTGTTAGGTGACCTAAACTGGGATATGCTTAACACCCCGGCAGTCCTACAATGTAAGCTAGATGCCCTCAATCTCACTCAAATCATCAAGGAACCCACCAGGTACAACCCTAACTCTGTAAACAAGGGCACCCTCATAGACGTCATCCTGACCAACTGGCCCTCCAAATACACCTCCGCTGTCTTCAACCAGGATCTCAGCGATCACTGCCTCATTGCCTGTATCCGCCACGGAGCCGCAGTCAAACGACCACCCCTCATCACTGTCAAACGCTCCCTAAAACACTTCTGTGAGCAGGCCTTTCTAATCGACCTGGCCCGGGTATCCTGGAAGGACATTGACCTCATCCCATCAGTTGAGGATGCCTGGTCATTCTTTAAAAGTAACTTCCTCACCATTTTAGATAAGCATGCTCCGTTCAAAAATGCAGAACCAAGAACAGATACAGCCCTTGGTTCACTCCAGACCTGACTGCCCTTGACCAGCACAAAAACATCCTGTGGCGGACTGCAATAGCATCGAATAGCCCCGTGATATGCAACTGTTCAGGGAAGTCAGGAACCAATACACGCAGTCAGTCAGGAAAGCTAAGGCCAGCTTCTTCAGGCAGAAGTTTGCATCCTGTAGCTCCAACTCCAAAAAGTTCTGGGACACTGTGAAGTCCATGGAGAACAAGAGCACCTCCTCCCAGCTGCCCACTGCACTGAGGCTAGGTAACACGGTCTCCACCGATAAATCCACGATTATCGAAAGCTTCAATAAGCACTTCTCAACGGCTGGCCATGCCTTCCGCCTGGCTACTCCAACCTCGGCCAACAGCTCCGCCCCCGCAGCTCCTCGCCCAAGCCTCTCCAGGTTCTCCTTTACCCAAATCCAGATAGCAGATGTTCTGAAAGAGCTGCAAAACCTAGACCCGTACAAATCAGCTGGGCTTGACAATCTGGACCCTCTATTTCTGAAACTATCTGCCGCCATTGTCGCAACCCCTATTACCAGCCTGTTCAACCTCTCTTTCATATCGTCTGAGATCCCCAAGGATTGGAAAGCTGCCGCAGTCATCCCCCTCTTCAAAGCGGGAGACACCCTGGACCCAAACTGCTATAGACCTATATCCATCCTGCCCTGCCTATCTAAGGTCTTCGAAAGCCAAGTCAACAAACAGGTCACTGACCATCTCGAATCCCACCGTACCTTCTCCGCTGTGCAATCTGGTTTCCGAGCCGGTCACGGGTGCACCTCAGCCACGCTCAAGGTACTAAACGATATCATTACCGCCATCGATAAAAGACAGTACTGTGCAGCCGTCTTCATCGACCTCGCCAAGGCTTTCGACTCTGTCAATCACCATATTCTTATCGGCAGACTCAATAGCCTCGGTTTCTCGGATGACTGCCTTGCCTGGTTCACCAATTACTTTGCAGACAGAGTTCAGTGTGTCAAATCGGAGGGCATGCTGTCCGGTCCTCTGGCAGTCTCTATGGGGTGCCACAGGGTTCAATTCTCGGGCCGACTCTTTTCTCTGTATATATCAATGATGTTGCTCTTGCTGCGGGCGATTCCCTGATCCACCTCTACGCAGACGACACCATTCTATATACTTTCGGCCCGTCATTGGACACTGTGCTATCTAACCTCCAAACGAGCTTCAATGCCATACAGCACTCCTTCCGTGGCCTCCAACTGCTCTTAAACGCGAGTAAAACCAAATGCATGCTTTTCAACCGATCGCTGCCTGCACCCGCATGCCCGACTAGCATCACCACCCTGGATGGTTCCGACCTTGAATATGTGGACATCTATAAGTACCTAGGTGTCTGGCTAGACTGCAAACTCTCCTTCCAGACTCACATCAAACATCTCCAATCGAAAATCAAATCAAGAGTCGGCTTTCTATTCCGCAACAAAGCCTCCTTCACTCACGCCGCCAAGCTTACCCTAGTAAAACTGACTATCCTACCGATCCTCGATTTCGGCGATGTCATCTACAAAATGGCTTCCAACACTCTACTCAGCAAACTGGATGCAGTCTATCATAGTGCCATCCGTTTTGTCACCAAAGCACCTTATACCACCCACCACTGCGACTTGTATGCTCTAGTCGGCTGGCCCTCGCTACATATTCGTCGCCAGACCCACTGGTTCCAGGTCATCTACAAGTCCATGCTAGGTAAAGCTCCGCCTTATCTCAGTTCACTGGTCACGATGGCAACACCCATCCGTAGCACACGCTCCAGCAGGTGTATCTCACTGATCATCCCTAAAGCCAACACCTCATTTGGCCGCCTTTCGTTCCAGTACTCTGCTGCCTGTGACTGGAACGAACTGCAAAATCGCTGAAGTTGGAGACTTTTATCTCCCTCACCAACTTCAAACATCAGCTATCCGAGCAGCTAACCGATCGCTGCAGCTGTACATAGTCTATTGGTAAATAGCCCACCCATTTTCACCTACCTCATTCCCATACTGTTTTTATACTGTTTTTTTATTTATTTATTTACTTTTCTGCTCTTTTGCACACCAATATCTCTACCTGTACATGACCATCTGATCATTTATCACCCCAGTGTTAATCTGCAAAATTGTATTATTCGCCTACCTCCTCATGCCTTTTGCACACATTGTATATAGACTGCCCATTTTTTTTCTACTGTGTTATTGACTTGTTAATTGTTTACTCCATGTGTAACTCTGTGTTGTCTGTTCACACTGCTATGCTTTATCTTGGCCAGGTCGCAGTTGCAAATGAGAACTTGTTCTCAACTAGCCTACCTGGTTAAATAAAGGTGAAATAAAAAAATAAAAAAATAAAACTACTGGACTCTGACATTGCTTTGCAAAATCTGATTAAGTACATTATTCAGTTGTACATGTACATGACTACCTCGGTAACCTCATTGCTGCTCTCCCTGTATTTCAGTTCCATGCCTCCTTGCACTTTCAATTTGCCTTCATTGCACATTTGTACATCCCACTTAATTATATACATTGTATTTAATTGTTTCACTTGTACATTTTTTTGTACTCTTTTATTTCTACTTCTGGTCAGACGCTAAACTGCACTTTTGTTGGACTGTATTTGTACTTGTTCAATGACAATAAAGTTGAATCTAATCTAAATACACTGCTCCTGAATCCAAATACTACACCATACAACACATACACAACATGCATTCTACTGATATCCTAAATACTGCTACTGCATTTAAACTGAAACACTACACAATCAGCAGACTCTAAAGCAACACAACAATGGATTAGGGGAGGCTGAGCGGGCTTCTACCAGGCCTCTGAGAAGGCCTTTAGTCAGTGAATGTTGTCTGTGAGATCTTCAAGACAAACAGAGTAGCCGTCTCTGTGACAAACAGAGTGCTTTGCACGGCTCCCAAAGCCAAACAATACACATCTGTGCTTTACTCAGTGAATCGTACCTCGCTGGCGGTGAGATCTTGGAGACAGAGATGGCTCCTCTCTGCTGTGGGATGCTGGCTCCCAGAACTACTATGCTATGGGATGCTGGCCCCCAGAACTACTCTGCTGTGGGATGCTGGCTCCCAAAACTACTCTGCTGTGGGATGCTGGCTCCCAAAACTACTCTGCTGTGGGATGCTGGCTCCCAAAACTACTCTGCTGTGGGATGCTGGCTCCCAAAACGACTCTGTTGTGGGATGCTGGCTCCCAGAACTACTCTGCTGTGGGATGCTGGCTTCCAAAACTACTCTGCTGTGGGATGCTGGCTCCCAAAACGACTCTGTTGTGGGATGCTGGCTCCCAAAACTACTTTGCTGTGGGATGCTGGCTCCCAAAACTACTCTGCTGTGGGATGCTGGCTCCCAAAACGACTCTGTTGTGGGATGCTGGCTCCCAGAACTACTCTGCTGTGGGATGCTGACCCCCAGAACTACTCTGCTGTGGGATGCTGGCTCCCAAAACTACTCTGCTGTGGGATGCTGGCCCCCAGAACTACTCTGCTGTGGGATGCTGACCCCCAGAACTACTCTGCTGTGGGATGCTGGCCCCCAGAACTACTCTGCTGTGGGATGCTGGCCCCCAGAACTACTCTGCTGTGGGATGCTGGCTCCCAAAACTACTCTGCTGTGGGTTGCTGGTTCCCAGAACTACTCTGCTGTGGGATGCTGGCTCCCAGAACTACTCTGCTGTGGGATGCCCCTCTATTAGCCGTTTGGCTAATCACTGCTACAGCATAGTCAATGTGGTAGGTTTACACTACAGCGGCCCTTGAGCCTGTGTGTGTGTGCACGTGCGTGTGAGTTTCATTGTTTACTACATTAATACTCGCCAGGCCATCTTTCATCTCTTGGTCTGCCGTGTGTGTGGACGTTGCTCAGCAATAACCCTACCACACAGGGTGTTGAGAGGGACTGGTTATTTTCATCTCTCTCGCTGTGTGTGTCTCTCGCGCTCTGGCAGACTCGCCTCTTCAAACCCCTCTCTCTATCCTCTAAATCTCCGTTTTCTCTCTCTCTCTCTCTCTCTCCAAAAACCCTTCTGTTCCACCATTAAAGGCAATTGTCACGACTGTCTGGTACTGCATCTCACAGGAAACATCCACCCAAAACCACTCATTCCTTTAATTTACAGTGTTAGATGACACTAATATGTGAAAACAATATTTTTTTTGTGAATAAATGTTTCATTTTGCCGTTATAATAAGGTTGATAGCGACATGGGAAATGAGTTGTGGAAATCTGTTGCAGCTCAAGTTGACTGCAAAATTCACAATGCAATGATCTGGCTAGTTAGCTAGTTAGCGAGCAAACGTAGCTACACACAATAATATCAAGGGTCGATATCAGCATGTAATACTTTCACAATGCAATGCTCTGGCTAGTTAGCTAGTTAGCGAGCAAATGTAGTTAGCAACACACAATAATATCAAGGGTCGATATCAGCATGTAAAGCAGCTAGCTAGCTGTAAAATCACCTAAATAAACTGCACTATCAATTTAGGAGTCTACGATCTCACCATGTTCAACCTGCAGATCCATTTGCCTCACTGAGTGGAGTCTGACATTCGCAAAGTTATACTTTTGAGGAGATAGGAAACGTTGCCCATGCTACGTCAACGGGCTGTGCGGTGCATTCTGGGCGATTCTGGGACAAGAAGCGCTCTCCTTCAAGGACTGAATGGGAGCCCAGACTTGTTAAAAACCCAACATTAGCACAAATTTCGTCAACAATAAGTACAACATTACAAATCTTTTCAGAGATGTGAGATAATTAACTTGCTATCTGTAGTATTGTATAGCTTTGGAATCATGACAATACGTACTTTCGAGGACAATTAGGCACGTTTCTCGACATATACTGAATTTGAGAAGGGATTGTGTGACGATTAGCATAGCAACCACGTGAAGCAGCATGACAACGCGATTTGTAAACAGTCTTCTGGCTGGGACGTTAAACGTTCCTTCATTCATTGGATTCCTATCTTCTTTCTATAATATCTCTGGCAATGGCACCATGCAATAATGCACCTTGGACTAAAGAGACAGACAAATAGGACAAAATGTGTTAGACCCTCCGTTACATTTCACATTTCTCCAGGTAGGAATATCACCGAAATATGATCAATGGCTCATTAGAGAGAAAACATCCTCCGGAGTTATGACATCAGCCAGTGTTGAAATCTGACATGTATGATAGACGTTTTCACCCTTCTAGAAGTCATATTCCTATTAACTTCCAGTGTAGCGAGAGAGACTTTATCACGGCGCACCGTCCCGATTTCTGCTTAACCACTAGGCTACCTGCATGTATATGTGGATATGTGTGTGTATGTGTGTGCACGCACCAGAAAATGAGGAACACATTCCTCCAGCCTTCCCCAGATTGACGGCTGTCTCCACCATGACAGCTCTCAGTAGTGGATTAACAGACACGTCCTCATATACCGTGACCAGCTCTCATTAAACAGTAATGTCCTCATATACAGTGACCAGCTCTCATTAAACAGTAATGTCCTCATATACCGTGACCAGCTCTCAGAGAACAGTAATGTCCTCCAGCTCTCATTAAACAGTAATGTCCTCATATACGACCAGCTCTCAGAGAACAGTAATGTCCTCATATACCGTGACCAGCTCTCATTAAACAGTAATGTCCTCATATACCGTGACCAGCTCTCAGAGAACAGTAATGTCCTCATATACCGTGACCAGCTCTCATTAAACAGTAATGTCCTCATATACCGTGACCAGCTCTCAGAGAACAGTAATGTCCTCATATACCGTGACCAGCTCTCATTAAACAGTAATGTCCTCATATACCGTGACCAGCTCTCAGAGAACAGTAATGTCCTCATATACCGTGACCAGCTCTCATTAAACAGTAATGTCCTCATATACCGTGACCAGCTCTCAGAGAACAGTAATGTCCTCATATACCGTGACCAGCTCTCAGAGAACAGTAATGTCCTCATATACCGTGACCAGCTCTCAGAGAACAGTAATGTCCTCATATACCGTGACCAGCTCTCATTAAACAGTAATGTCCTCATATACCGTGACCAGCTCTCATTAAACAGTAATGTCCTCATATACCATGACCAGCTCTCAGTGAACAGTAATGTCCTCTCATTAAACAGTAATGTCCTCATATACCGTGACCAGCTCTCATTAAACAGTAATGTCCTCATATACCGTGACCAGCTCTCAGAGAACAGTAATGTCCTCATATACCGTGACCAGCTCTCATTAAACAGTAATGTCCTCATATACCAGCTCTCAGAGAACAGTAATGTCCTCATATACCGTGACCAGCTCTCAGAAACAGTAATGTCCTCATATACCGTGACCAGCTCTCAGAGAACAGTAATGTCCTCATATACCGTGACCAGCTCTCAGAGAACAGTAATGTCCTCATATACCGTGACCAGCTCTCAGAGAACAGTAATGTCCTCATATACCGTGACCAGCTCTCATTAAACAGTAATGTCCTCATATGACCAGCTGACCAGCTGTCTCATTAAACAGTAATGTCCTCATATACCGTGACCAGCTCTCATTAAACAGTAATGTCCTCATATACCGTGACCAGCTCTCAGAGAACAGTAATGTCCTCATATACCGTGACCAGCTCTCAAACAGTAATGTCCTCATATACCGTGACCAGCTCTCAGAGAACAGTAATGTCCTCATATACCGTGACCAGCTCTCATTAAACAGTAATGTCCTCATATACCAGCTGACCAGCTCTCATTAGAACAGTAATGTCCTCATATACCGTGACCAGCTCTCAGAGAACAGTAATGTCCTCATATACCGTGACCAGCTCTCAGAGAACAGTAATGTCCTCATATACCGTGACCAGCTCTCAGAGAACAGTAATGTCCTCATATACCGTGACCAGCTCTCAGAGAACAGTGTCCTCATATACCGTGACCAGCTCTCAGAGAACAGTAATGTCCTCATATACCGTGACCAGCTCTCAGAGAACAGTAATGTCCTCATATACCGTGACCAGCTCTCAGAGAACAGTAATGTCCTCATATACCGTGACCAGCTCTCAGAAACAGTAATGTCCTCATATACCGTGACCAGCTCTCAGAGAACAGTAATGTCCTCATATACCGTGACCAGCTCTCAGAGAACAGTAATGTCCTCATATACCGTGACCAGCTCTCATTAAACAGTAATGTCCTCATATACCAGCTCTCAGAGAACAGTAATGTCCTCATATACCGCTCTCACAGTAATGTCCTCAGCTCTCTCATATTAGAACAGTAATGTCCTCATATACCGTGACCAGCTCTCATTAGAGAACAGTAATGTCCTCATATACCGTGACCAGCTCTCATTAAAACAGTAATGTCCTCATATACCGTGACCAGCTCTCATTAAACAGTAATGTCCTCATATACCGTGACCAGCTCTCATTAAACAGTAATGTCCTCATATACCGTGACCAGCTGACCAGTCCTCTCATTAAACAGTAATGTCCTCATATACCGTGACCAGCTCTCAGAGAACAGTAATGTCCTCATATACCGTGACCAGCTCTCAGAGAACAGTAATGTCCTCATATACCGTGACCAGCTCTCAGAAACAGTAATGTCCTCATATACCGTGACCAGCTCTCAGAGAACAGTAATGTCCTCATATACCGTGACCAGCTCTCATTAAACAGTAATGTCCTCATATACCGTGACCAGCTCTCATTAAACAGTAATGTCCTCATATTACCAGTGACCAGCTCTCAGAAACAGTAATGTCCTCATATACCGTGACCAGCTCTCAGATAACAGTAATGTCCTCATACAGTGACCAGCTCTCATTAAACAGTAATGTCCTCATATACCGTGACCAGCTCTCAGAGAACAGTAATGTCCTCATATACCGTGACCAGCTCTCAGAGAACAGTAATGTCCTCATACAGTGACCAGCTCTCAGAAACAGTAATGTCCTCATATACCGTGACCAGCTCTCAGAGAACAGTAATGTCCTCATATAGTGACCAGCTCTCAGAAACAGTAATGTCCTCATATACCGTGACCAGCTCTCATTAAACAGTAATGTCCTCATATACCGTGACCAGCTCTCATTAAACAGTAATGTCCTCATATACCGTGACCAGCTCTCATTAAACAGTAATGTCCTCATATACCGTGACCAGCTCTCAGAGAACAGTAATGTCCTCATATACCGTGACCAGCTCTCATTAAACAGTAATGTCCTATACACCAGCTCTCATTAAACAGTAATGTCCTCATACCGTGACCAGCTCTCAGAGAACAGTAATGTCCTCATACCAGTGACCAGCTCTCAGAGCTCTCAAAACAGTAATGTCCTCATATACAGTGACCAGCTCTCAGAGAACAGTAATGTCCTCAACAGCTAATGTCCTCATACAGTCATATACCGTGACCAGCTCTCAGAGAACAGTAATGTCCTCATATACCGTGACCAGCTCTCAGAGAACAGTAATGTCCTCATATACCGTGACCAGCTCTCAGAGAACAGTAATGTCCTCATATACCGTGACCAGCTCTCAGAGAACAGTAATGTCCTCATATACACCAGCTCTCAGAGAACAGTAATGTCCTCATATACCGTGACCAGCTCTCATTAAACAGTAATGTCCTCATATACCGTGACCAGCTCTCAGAGAACAGTAATGTCCTCATATGACCTCTCATTAAACAGTGACCAGCTCTCAGAGAACAGTAATGTCCTCATACAGTGACCAGCTCTCAGAGAACAGTAATGTCCTCAGAGAACATTAAACAGTAATGTCCTCATACAGTGACCAGCTCTCAGAGAACAGCTCTCAGAGAACAGTAATGTCCTCATATACCGTGACCAGCTCTCAGAGAACAGTAATGTCCTCATATACCGTGACCAGCTCTCAGAGAACAGTAATGTCCTCATACAGTGACCAGCTCTCAGAGAACAGTAATGTCCTCATACAGTGACCAGCTCTCAGAGAACAGTAATGTCCTCATACAGTGACCAGCTCTCATTAAACAGTAATGTCCTCATACAGTGACCAGCTCTCAGAGAACAGTAATGTCCTCATGACCAGCTCTCACAGTAATGTCCTCATATACAGTGACCAGCTCTCATTAAACAGTAATGTCCTCATATGACCAGTGACAGTAATGTCAGCTCTCAGAGAACAGTAATGTCCTCATACAGTGACCAGCTCTCAGAGAACAGTAATGTCCTCATACAGTGACCAGCTCTCAGAGAACAGTAATGTCCTCATACAGTGACCAGCTCTCAGAGAACAGTAATGTCCTCATCAGTGACCAGCTCTCAACAGTAATGTCCTCATACAGTGACCAGCTCTCATTAAACAGTAATGTCCTCATACAGTGACCAGCTCTCAGAGAACAGTAATGTCCTCATACAGTGACCAGCTCTCAGAGAACAGTAATGTCCTCATACAGTGACCAGCTCTCAGAGAACAGTAATGTCCTCATACAGTGACCAGCTCTCAGAGAACAGTAATGTCCTCATACAGTGACCAGCTCTCAGAATGTCCTCAACACCAGTCATTAAACAGTAATGTCCTCATATACAGTGACCAGCTCTCATTAAACAGTAATGTCCTCATATACCGTGACCAGCTCTCAGAGAACAGTAATGTCCTCATACAGTGACCAGCTCTCATTAAACAGTAATGTCCTCATATACTGTGACCAGCTCTCAGAGAACAGTAATGTCCTCATATACCGTGACCAGCTCTCATTAAACAGTAATGTCCTCATATACTGTGACCAGCTCTCAGAGAACAGTAATGTCCTCATATACCGTGACCAGCTCTCAGAGAACAGTAATGTCCTCATATACCGTGACCAGCTCTCATTAAACAGTAATGTCCTCATATACCGTGACCAGCAGTAATGTCCTCATTACAGTGACCAGCTCTCAGAGAACAGTAATGTCCTCATATACCGTGACCAGCTCTCAGAGAACAGTAATGTCCTCATACAGTGACCAGCTCTCAGAGAACAGTAATGTCCTCATATACCGTGACCAGCTCTCAGAGAACAGTAATGTCCTCATATACCGTGACCAGCTCTCATTAAACAGTAATGTCCTCATATACCGTGACCAGCTCTCATTAAACAGTAATGTCCTCATATACCGTGACCAGCTCTCAGAGAACAGTAATGTCCTCATATACCGTGACCAGCTCTCAGAGAACAGTCCTCAATGTGACCAGCTCTCATTAGAACACCGTGACCAGCTCTCAGAGAACAGTAATGTCCTCATATACCGTGACCAGCTCTCAGAAACAGTAATGTCCTCATATACCGTGACCAGCTCTCAGAGAACAGTAATGTCCTCATATACCGTGACCAGCTCTCAGAGAACAGTAATGTCCTCATATACCGTGACCAGCTCTCAGAGAACAGTAATGTCCTCATATACCGTGACCAGCTCTCAGAGAACAGTAATGTCCTCATACCGTGACCAGCTCTCAGAGAACAGTAATGTCCTCATATACCGTGACCAGCTCTCAGAGAACAGTAATGTCCTCATACAGTGACCAGCTCTCAGAGAACAGTAATGTCCTCATATACCGTGACCAGCTCTCATTAAACAGTAATGTCCTCATACCGTGACCAGCTCTCATTAGAACAGTAATGTCCTCATATACCGTGACCAGCTCTCAGAGAACAGTAATGTCCTCATACAGTGACCAGCTCTCATTAAACAGTAAATGTCTCTCAGTGACCAGCTCTCAGAACAGTAATGTCCTCATATACCGTGACCAGCTCTCAGAGAACAGTAATGTCCTCATATACCGTGACCAGCTCTCATTAAACAGTAATGTCCTCATATACCGTGACCAGCTCTCATTAAACAGTAATGTCCTCATACACGTGACCAGCTCTCAGAGAACAGTAATGTCCTCATATACCGTGACCAGCTCTCAGAGAACAGTAATGTCCTCATATACCGTGACCAGCTCTCAGAGA